>NW_008785899.1:0-234 GCF_000715545.1 Opisthorchis viverrini
TGTCTTACACTCACCATAAGTGTTTTTCTGTTTCAACCTGGACTAATGCTTCGGCGTTTGATTTCCACCAGTCACTGTGATGATCATAATTTGCGTGTAGATGGAAGTCCAGATGATCGGGCTGTAACGGCAGACTTGAAACCTGTAACGCAGTGTTACTAACTTCATTTGATGCTTACTGTATGTCTAGCACTGGATGAGGTGTGCGCATTATTCAAGCGTATCCAGGTGTTT
>NW_008785900.1:0-234 GCF_000715545.1 Opisthorchis viverrini
AGTTGCAAAGTTGAACGGACAGTTGATCTCAGTTGTTGTCATTAGTCAACCACGCGGCTGCCTGAATGATCGACCACCCATCGCACCTATTCCAACAACTATTCAGCAGATAGTTCTAGATCCAAGTGAAAATCGACGTTTCAGTTTGCCTCACATGCACGTGTTACCTGTTTGGCACCTCATTCCGACTAGTTTTCTATATTTGTTATTCATTCGATTATCACAATACGGCCT
>NW_008785901.1:0-234 GCF_000715545.1 Opisthorchis viverrini
GTATAGCGACGATAAAGTTAGTAGGCAAGCTATAGACCCAGCTATCATATCTTCCTTACTTCAGGCCACTGTAGGTTTTAATCGCTTACTTGATCTAAGTGTGTTGTGTTACCGGCCTGACTGTTCATATTTTTTCCCAGCCAACTTGTACATCTTTCTAGTTAATCCCTATCTCGGATTACTCCACCGGCTCTGTCTAGTGACTGTAGTTGTCGGCTCAACTCTGAAAAAAAA
>NW_008785902.1:0-234 GCF_000715545.1 Opisthorchis viverrini
AGCAATAGTAAACTAACTATGATCTTCTACCGTTACACAATTTGCTGTACAACTGTGTACTACTCATCGGAGTGATTTTGACGCGTGCCTCTTCCATCTGCCTTGGTCACCTGTTTTATATGTCTGCTTGTGATGCTCTTGTAATAGGGTGTAGTGTGAGCTGAGATTGTTGGTCACATCTTATAGATAGCTGTAGGCGAAAAGAGTGTCGTCATCTGGCTGGCCTTAGAAAAC
>NW_008785903.1:0-234 GCF_000715545.1 Opisthorchis viverrini
TGCCCTCTTTTCCCAAATCACTATTCCACAATCCCCGTGAAGCTTTTGCTCATATAATGAGGGATCAAAGATTAGCCATACTCAATATATGAACGTTCACACGCATGATCTGAGTTGTATCCGGATGTTTAATTTCTACAGTGGCTTGTTGAGGAACAATCTGTCGTTGCTTCCATTTTTGTTCCATATTCGAAACACAGAGGCTTGGCAATCAATAAGAGAGATTTGTTGCTG
>NW_008785904.1:0-234 GCF_000715545.1 Opisthorchis viverrini
TTGGTTAATGCAACTTTCCAAATAAGTTTTCATAAGCAACTGAATGGTTGACTCGATGAAAGCATAAGCAATCAATGTCACACATATTGTCTGTAATAGAATGTACACAACGCAGTGTTAACGGTATGTCATTAACTACAATTTTGGTTTCAGCAGAATATCTATCTGGCTTTTGCAAACCAGACTATTTGTTTTCAGTGTGGGAGTAAATTATAAGCTTGTGTATGAAATCCT
>NW_008785905.1:0-234 GCF_000715545.1 Opisthorchis viverrini
GCTGTACGTAAACGTAAACACTAGTACCCTGATATCTTTCAAATCCCTCCATAACTGTCTACATATATTGCTAGTCATCCAAAAAAACAAACCCAGGGATTTTTTAAGATACCGTTATTTTTATGTCTATTGTGCATATCTATGTCCCCACCCTCCAATTTTACTATATTTTGTATAAAAGATTCATCGTCCTTATTGAGATGAATCAGGTGGGTAGAGCGCGAATTTACTGAC
>NW_008785906.1:0-234 GCF_000715545.1 Opisthorchis viverrini
ATTTGTTTTAAATAATTCACATAAACAAAGTGACTTCAGACAACCTCACTAAAGACGTGTATATATTTTAAATTAGTGAATGAACACCGGAGTTTCTGCAATAGCTGCAGTGAGCATGACCAGGTCCCACTCAGTCCAAACAGAGTTGACTCACTTTCGGGATCATCAGCGATACAGAACTGGAGTTTGATCACTTCCACGGACTGTTGCTTCAACTAATTGAATTCTATGCCT
>NW_008785907.1:0-234 GCF_000715545.1 Opisthorchis viverrini
GAGCTCTCCAAAAGCTTCCCTACAAAAATCGGTGTTCACTTTTTTCGTTCTCGTTCAACTTCACCATCGACGAAATAATGAGGCAGACAGTGGAAGGTTTTCAAAACTTCGGTGTTTAAAACGTTACTGGTGAGAGCTTTTTCGATGTGGAGTACGCAGACGAAATCATCCCTTTCAGTGGAGACGAAGGCGAAGCGTGAGTCCCGTTGATGAAACTGACTATCATCATACCAT
>NW_008785908.1:0-234 GCF_000715545.1 Opisthorchis viverrini
GAATGACATTACACACTGTGGTTTGAGTACCTCAGGGCGTCTATCAGTTGCGCTGAGTGGTTATACTTGACGAATGCAGCTCAGGAGTAAAGTTTATAGAATTTTCTGGATTACGCCTTTCAAGTAGCGTCAGACGTTAGGCAATCAACACGCAGACAGTAAACTTTCGATCTGGGCCTGCGGAACAAATTCTGAGGTAGTAACGCCATCCTTAATTTATTAGGAATGGATTGG
>NW_008785909.1:0-234 GCF_000715545.1 Opisthorchis viverrini
ATAGTTATCTCCTCCTCAACTGCACCCTCAAGAATATATACCTTGATTGTGAGATGACCTTACTTTACCCTAGCCTGTCCATAACTCGATGGCAGGTACATCAAACCACACGTACCACGCTCTTTACAAACCCTTGCATCAGCAAATACAACCGGCCGTCTTAGACCCCTTCGGGCTTCCAACATCCTGCTCAGCGACTTCCGTCCCGTGCGTAAGCAATGTTCGTATGCTAAA
>NW_008785910.1:0-234 GCF_000715545.1 Opisthorchis viverrini
CTAAACCAGCACGGGAAGGGAAGCACACTTACCGCTACCTCTTATATTTTGGGGAAACCATCGAACTAAAGCAAAATCAGATGTTTAGAATTTGGAAATGGCGGACAAAAACAAACAAACGTTGGTGAAACGAGGGACACACTGCCTGACAAATGACAAGAAAACTGACAATTACGGAAAATGAGGATCCAGAACTACGAATACGGTGAAGCAGCAGAATTGGCGTAATCCAGC
>NW_008785911.1:0-234 GCF_000715545.1 Opisthorchis viverrini
ACCAGACGGTGCGATACAAAAAAAGCTGTTTTCGTCCAGAATGGTGGGACAAAGGTGACAAGGCAAGCAGTTAAATCCAAATACGTCAAACAGGAGCACACCATATCTGGCTAGTTCATGGTTTAGTAATACCGAATTCTCGAAAAATACATCTCAATTTATCTGGACTAACAAAATCGCAGTCGTTTCTGTATCTTCAAGAAGAAAATTTATTTGTGTTCAACTGAGTCTTTT
>NW_008785912.1:0-234 GCF_000715545.1 Opisthorchis viverrini
ATGCTACAGCTGAACGAATAATTGTATCTCATTATGTGCGAGCTGAAGTAGTCGATTTGCAAGCTCAACGCATATCAGATTATGAGGCCACCAACCCAAGGTCTCCGTGTGATGTTGTTGTCACCATCATGTCTAATTCCGATATTACGGTATCCGTATTCCCCGTAGTCCTCGCTCCCATATTTATCTCTCTAACGAACGGGTAAGTTGACTCATAAACGTCTTTAGGTTTTG
>NW_008785913.1:0-234 GCF_000715545.1 Opisthorchis viverrini
CACTTACAAAATGTCTTTCTGTAGGTGTACAGTGCTACATGAGAAAGGGGGAAATGTGTAAGTGTGGAATACTTGGAAACTTGGAGTACCAAGTTCATTAATGAAGTACAATTTTCGTTGCATTTGCTTCCTTCTACACTTGAAGCACCCCAGACATTCATCGAACATATTGGAATTTCTCTCTAGCCTGAATTCAATTCAAGCAATATTTTTCGGATATCAAGTTCAAGCTCA
>NW_008785914.1:0-234 GCF_000715545.1 Opisthorchis viverrini
GTGATATTCTAGCTGATACGACTATCAGTAAATGGTTTTGAACTTGTCAGAAGTCAAGAACTTAATACATTTTCATCAGCAGTAGGTAATTAGCCACGGTGATCTGCGTATGACGGATTTTCACTTTGTTGGTCCCACCATCCATTCTTTCATGGTCACAGTTGTTTCCATAGCTTGGTCGTGACGATTCTAAGTTTCTTTCCTTCTGTATTATCTGTTAGTTGTTACAATCAG
>NW_008785915.1:0-234 GCF_000715545.1 Opisthorchis viverrini
TTTTTTTGGTGGGGATTCTCTGGAAAAGATCCGTCTCAGCTTCATGTCGAGTTGCCTGTGGTCTAGGTGTGGAGACCCCACCGCCATATCTTGATGGTTGCGATCCCTTCGGATCACGAGGTGGAATCTTGAAACGTACCTGGTACATGTATGGCACCTCCTTATGTGTTTAGATTAAGAGCAGATCCTCGAGTGAATTTTCAGCTTCATTGTCACACCTCAAACAGCTATTGG
>NW_008785916.1:0-234 GCF_000715545.1 Opisthorchis viverrini
GATGAGCCCCAAGAAGGGCGAAGCCGGTAAATATTGTGCTACGTCCAGAATACGTTAGTGAACTTTTACTGCTACTTCAGATCGACTATATCACGTGAGGAAAAGGCTCGATCTGGGTGGTATCACAAATTGATGTGACATGGAAAAGGCAGAGTAGGATGGTGGTACCTCTGTTTGACTGGTTATCTCAGCTCCTTGACATCTCATGGCGTGACCGATCGTCCACGCTGCTAA
>NW_008785917.1:0-234 GCF_000715545.1 Opisthorchis viverrini
GTTTATGCTGATGTATGGTCGACATCCGCACCTTTCGGTTGATTAGCAAATTGGGTTGTGGCTGTCAGCACGCTTATTTCCGGAGGAGCTAGAGGAAGAACTAAGGAAAGGTTGAGAAAATTTGACCGCTGTTCTTGAAAGGACTAGGCAGAAAACGGCCAACAGATAGGTCCAAAGGTCCCCAATAGCCACGATGTTCAACTGTAAGGATCATCAGAATCCTGGAAGGAGTGG
>NW_008785918.1:0-234 GCF_000715545.1 Opisthorchis viverrini
TGCTAACTGGTTTCTATCTTTTCCCTCCAGGATTTCTATCTGTTCAGTTGAAACCGAATGGTGTCATGTCCCAGTGTGGGGCTTAGGTCAGCCTGTGATCTGTTCAACTCCGACAGGACGAACGTCGGTACTTGTCGTGGTTGTTCTCACAAACATGAAAGTTCGACCTCGGCTTTCTCCAATTTACAACGCATTCCAAGTGTTCTCGCCTTACCGTCGCACAAGATCAAACTG
>NW_008785919.1:0-234 GCF_000715545.1 Opisthorchis viverrini
CAATCAAAGAATGTGTCCAGCACCAGAAGATGGGGTAATTCGCCGAAATGGATGCAGTTTTCTGTGCCCAATTTGGAGTGCCGCAACCAGATTGGTGGTCAACCTTGGAGCTTGCAGACAGGCATGGGATTACTAAACGTCTGGATGCTGTGGTTATGACTCTCCTCCTAGAATGGGGACCACGTAATTCCCACTGCATTTAGATGGAGACACTGCGAGACACGGCTGCTAGTC
>NW_008785920.1:0-234 GCF_000715545.1 Opisthorchis viverrini
ACTGACACTATGGCTTACCGTGTATTCCTCAATCGCTGTAATAGGATGGTACACAAGTCTTGGGATGATCACATGATGATGCTAGATTATCCACGATTTCTGGAAGTACCCTTGTGTCCCTCTAGAATACACAAAGTGCTTTCAAACGCGGAGGAGCGTGTGAAGTGCTCTTATTCCGCTGTTTTGTTTTCAAGTTTTGGTAGTATCTTCGAAATCTGATCGAAATGATAAACT
>NW_008785921.1:0-234 GCF_000715545.1 Opisthorchis viverrini
TTTGCAATGTCGACCGGATCTTGTGAGTGGAAGAGTGTGTGTAGTATTAGTGGTGGGGCTCGTCGAAGGAGGGAACCTGTGACTTTGTGGTTGTATAACGGAGGGGTTCGTAGTGTGCTCATCTTCGGAGGTTGGTCGTGTGTGCATGTAAGCAACTTTCAGTCGATCGATGCTAACTGTCTTTGCGGCCGTTAGGATCAACGACAAATTTTTGTCTTTCCGAGAAATGACTCT
>NW_008785922.1:0-234 GCF_000715545.1 Opisthorchis viverrini
TTTGTATCTCATCCACCTGTTTCCAGGCCAGCTGGGCAGCCACGAATAGAAGCGTCACACAGCCAGACCAGCATAAGTTTGACGACTGTCATTGTCTTGTTAAAGGATCAAAACATCAGACGCTTGTTATCATAGAGACCCCTTACAAAATGCATTAGAATCCATCCGTTTTGTTCAGATTTTGTCTTCGAGCGGAACATTTCCCAACAACATTCAGCTGAAATTCGAAATTCA
>NW_008785923.1:0-234 GCF_000715545.1 Opisthorchis viverrini
AGAGCTTGCGATGCAATGAATAAGCATGGAGCTGCCTATTTTGGGCATTCTAACAGAAAGATCTGTGAGCCCCGATTCACATAGGGTTTTACCAACACAAGATGAGGTATTATGGACCAATCGAACACCCCATAAAATCGGCGCTCATTGGACTGCGTCAGACAGTTTTGACCTCTTATTGAAGAAGTAATGAGCCTACTGAAATGCGACAAGATGAAGGTTATGTTACTTGCA
>NW_008785924.1:0-234 GCF_000715545.1 Opisthorchis viverrini
CTGAGTCTTTGACCAGCGTTTGGTATTATCCCGAAATCCATAGTGGTTTGTTCAGCCTTGTTTTATGCTCACCAATTCTAGTGCTCGATCCCCTGACAGTTTTTCCTATGTGAACCTTGAAGCGTGGACGAGTTAGTGCTGCGACAGTTGTTCAAGAGGTCGGGTTGGGACTAGGCACAGTGTTTACAATTAACTGCAACGATTACTTCAAGGTTCACATAGGAAAAACTGTCA
>NW_008785925.1:0-234 GCF_000715545.1 Opisthorchis viverrini
TTGAGTTGCAGGCAATTATGGGGTTTTATATGTCACTACAGATGTTTTGTCAGATTTTCTGTTGGTTGATGCCTCTTCGTGACTGTAGATGCCAATGAACCCTGATGCAAGTAGCACCCTCGTAGCCTAAAGTGAAACAAATTTACATCTAGATGTCGTTTTAGTGCATCAGCCAGCAGATAATTTGGTGCAAATAGTAAGGAGGAAATCTAGTAAGCTAAAAATTTTGTAATG
>NW_008785926.1:0-234 GCF_000715545.1 Opisthorchis viverrini
CAGCAATAAATCCACCGATTGCTTACCAATACTCTCCGAAACAATGACTTATCAGTTGCTCTCGAAAATTCCCCAGCTGATTTGTCAATAAACCTATTGTCAGCCGCTGGGACCAAGATTCATGGAGGTGTGATCTACATGGTTGGCATTGGCATACACATCATTAGTAAAGCAGTGTTTGGTCTTCGAAAAGTTCCAGGGTTGACCCTTACTGGAGATTCGTGAAATGCGGTA
>NW_008785927.1:0-234 GCF_000715545.1 Opisthorchis viverrini
TCAAATCTCACGGTAAGGCCAAAGTGGAACATAACTTGGCAGAATACAACGATGTTACGAGAACTTCGACCTTATCGGTGCGACCTTTCCCCCTTAGCGTGGTTGTAGATAGTGAAAAATATGGCCGCAGTGTTCATGCGGTTGGCTACTTTCCACTGACTTTTAGAGGTGTGGGAACTGGGATTATTTGAAACGGGCTGCTAGAAGACTCCACCTCGATCTTTTTTCACAGTG
>NW_008785928.1:0-234 GCF_000715545.1 Opisthorchis viverrini
GAATATTTCACCAGATCTATCATGAATTATGGACGAATTCCACAGAGTAGCTGGTACCAGGGAAAAAGAGCACAGCTGAAGGATCCACGAAGCTAAGAACATGAGCCTAAATGTGGCAAACCGTTTGATGAGGAGGATACGCAGATATCGATCATCATGGACGTGAGAATCCAGCTGGGTCGTCCGTAGCCAAGAGAGTTTGTTCGGCTGTGTTTACTGCTACACTGAAGAGAG
>NW_008785929.1:0-234 GCF_000715545.1 Opisthorchis viverrini
GTTGGCCTGCTGGGAAACATAAATCCTACCACAAATTGTCACTTCGTTCTCCATCATAGGGAACTGAGCAGTGATTTTTTCGCATTTAACATAGTTCGATGAAAAGTGCCGTTAGCATCGGTGAATATTCTCTTTACGTAGACCGTTATTC
This sequence comes from Opisthorchis viverrini, assembly GCF_000715545.1. Lineage (NCBI taxonomy): Eukaryota > Metazoa > Platyhelminthes > Trematoda > Opisthorchiida > Opisthorchiidae > Opisthorchis > Opisthorchis viverrini. The sequence goes on from NW_008785929.1 coordinate 152, forward strand.
TCACTGTTTCCCTTTTGGCTGATAAGCACCTTGTGTTGGAGTGGAGTAAACTGCATCTCCGATATTTCGTCTGTCTGTCGCTA
>NW_008785930.1:0-234 GCF_000715545.1 Opisthorchis viverrini
CTTCGCTGTTATGAAAGTTTCTAAGTAAAGTAAGGATAATTGTCGGAAACAAAGAGCTGGCTGGGGTTAGGCAGCGAAAGTGAAGGAATCAAAAACAACCACGGTGCGTTTGGAGCATCACCGGCTGTCGAAAATAGAGTTGAGAATCTAAATAGAGTGGTTCAAATTCTGATAGCAACGTAACTGTTATGATATTATTTGTGCGTGTTCACTAGAGAACTAAACACTAATCCA
>NW_008785931.1:0-234 GCF_000715545.1 Opisthorchis viverrini
AAATTACTGACGAAATTCATTCTCCTGTGTATCAGTTTGGGGTACGTAGAACATGACTAAACTTTTATTGGATTTCGCTTAATATGCGAAACGGAGCCTGAACTCCCATGTGTAGTTTTATGCCAGGAACACATACAACCAAACTGGTTGAATAAAGGGCGTAAGGATTGGAGAATTAGGTAGCACCTTGAGTATAGCAGGTGAAAATTTCTGTGCTCCTTTCATGGCCACTGG
>NW_008785932.1:0-234 GCF_000715545.1 Opisthorchis viverrini
ATTTGTTGTCCGGAGCCGAAATTGTGGGTCAGGCTAGTAATTTTTATTATTTTGGAGGTAACTGGTCTCCGTCCAATGTTCAACCTCAGCAGCACTGGAAATGCGAACGGATGACACTTTTCCAGTGATCTGTCGCATGGCATTTGAGTTCGAGTTGATCAACCACATATTGAAAATTATACACTCCCAAGTGAGTTTCAGACTAGTTTACGTCCAAAGTCCAGGGAACGAAAC
>NW_008785933.1:0-234 GCF_000715545.1 Opisthorchis viverrini
ATATAAAATGATATCACATTATTTGAAATCAGGACAATGTGTAAGTTATCTATACTAGAGTCTCATATGGGGGTCTATGATGTCCTGCTTCAGTCAACCCGATAATTCTCACTGAATAAGGCAAAGGAACAACATGAATCAAACGTGCATGTGTATTATAGTGATGGGAAAAAAAACTGTAACAATTTTTCGCCTGAAAAGTATTGTGAGGATTATCGATTGGAATGCCATTTG
>NW_008785934.1:0-234 GCF_000715545.1 Opisthorchis viverrini
CAAATTAGGACATTTGAGTAAATGAACAAATGCGATTGGGACCAAACGAAAATTGAAGGTTGCAGTGACTGAACTGGAGAAACAAGTGAGAACGGGACGAGACGTGCAAGCGTTTGATCACTCCCGCCCCAACCTTACGATGATGAGAGTAATCCCTGACTATTCGGGTGCAAGCAAATGATGGAGTGGCGAAATTGAGTAGAGATGTTGTTGATAAGATCAACTCACCCACCA
>NW_008785935.1:0-234 GCF_000715545.1 Opisthorchis viverrini
CTTGGGCAAAAGCCTCGATCATGAGTATCAATCGGTGAGTATCTCACTTTAGATCGTACTCCCTGTGGACGAGGGGCCCTTCGAACTAGGTCCTCACCTTTCGCCCACTTCCTCACCCCACCAAGTTTTTGGTTGTCTGGCAATGAAGAAGTGGTATGTATCGCCGGTTTATTGATGTTGATGGTGACTCCTAACTGTAGCGGAAAAGGACCTAAGTATGTGTGTTCAATAAAA
>NW_008785936.1:0-234 GCF_000715545.1 Opisthorchis viverrini
AGTGCGTTGGCCGGTTCAAGCGTTACACGCGACCTGAGAGCGTATGGTGTCTAGCGCGTCTGGACCACTATGAATCTGTGCGTTACTTGTTCTCCATCATTTCATTATTTCAGTCACCTTTGCAACTATCACAACGCTCCCCGAAAACAATCATTTTTTCGATGCACCGCTAAAGGACGAGCACCCTAGAGGAAGAATCAACGATATCTCCAGGGTCTAACAGCAGGGACGACC
>NW_008785937.1:0-234 GCF_000715545.1 Opisthorchis viverrini
ACTGATGTCGTGCTGTCCATGATGATGATTATGCTGGTCGGTTCTGGTGAGAACGTCGGATTAGTACTTCTCCGGTACGCCAGATGGTCCTAGGAAGAATCAGCTCTCCCGCGATAGATATATTACTTACGCTTCCTTGGTTACGCTTATTAGAACACGTGTTCCGCAAACCAGAAGACCGTTTGCTTCACACACCCCTTTTTGCCCATCCCTGTGCTGAGTGGAGGCGACCGA
>NW_008785938.1:0-234 GCF_000715545.1 Opisthorchis viverrini
AAGATTCATTTTCTACATCAGTAACTCAGCGAGGCCAAACGAAAGATATACACAACTTTTGCATTGAATTGAATTGATGTTGAAGCGCGGTCAATTGATAAGACAATAATGTCCCAATAGGATAAAAATTTTCTAAAGCCAGAAAAGCCCATGAAAGTGTTGATTGGTTCAGCCATCATACTTATTGATGCATATGCCCGTATTGGTCAGGTGTCTACTCACCTGCTTCTTTCA
>NW_008785939.1:0-234 GCF_000715545.1 Opisthorchis viverrini
GTGTGTGTGTGTGTTGATAGTTCTGTCACAATCAGCCTTCAATTTCGGCTTTACTTCCTCAAAATCACCAGAAATATCCGGATAGCAGTCTGCATGGGTTAGTAACATCTTAAACTGCTGCCAGTCACGATAGGTGTCCTCGAATCGATGAACTACCGCAAATTCAAAATTTTAAATTCCCATAACACGGTGCCGTGGATCACCCTAGGGGCAGAGTCTGGTTCTGGTGAGCGA
>NW_008785940.1:0-234 GCF_000715545.1 Opisthorchis viverrini
GCGATTGATGAGCTTCATAGCTTAGGCTGATTAGAGCATGTATTTCGCTTGGCGGAGGACCTCATAGAACTTGTTTGCCGAGCCTTGTGTTGAGTGGCAGCGATAAACGAGTGGGTAATCCATGGCCTGGCAACGAAGGATGAAGACTAACACGTGTACTCAGTGGGGTTGACAACTGCCGCATCCCTGGAAGGGGACCCCGGTGTTCAGCTCATCATTGGTTAATGACACCAG
>NW_008785941.1:0-234 GCF_000715545.1 Opisthorchis viverrini
CATTTATTCCTTAACGATATATAGAAAGCCACGTATTTCTGTTGCTCGGCACAAGGTGACTACTGTGGCATTTGATTATATCTCGACACAATGTTTACTTGGGATGTTCTCGAGATATATTCTAAACTGACATCATACATTACGTTGCGCTTACCTTGAGAATATATGAGTTATCTTCCAATTGTATTTAAAATTTTCAATTGGTTGACTGACCAACGCAAGGTACATGCACCA
>NW_008785942.1:0-234 GCF_000715545.1 Opisthorchis viverrini
TGATGTGTAAACGAAACTACGTATGGCCATAAAACGTATAATTAGGAAGGATGTTTGCTGCTTTCAACCTAAATTTTTGCCAGTTTGTGCCAATGACCCAAAAATCAGAATTATGGATAGAGTAAGACCGAAGCCTCGCAGGAGAAAACTGACAAAGGAATTTATATGATCCATCTGGATAATTATCATGAATGCTAAATATTTCGCCAAACAAGGGTTATCAGCTAATAGCTA
>NW_008785943.1:0-234 GCF_000715545.1 Opisthorchis viverrini
GCTTTCAGCAATCCTTTCAAAGTTCGATTGGTGCGCTCCAACATGCCATTGCCCTCGGGGTGGTACGCCATAGTACGAGTCTTTGTTATGTTCAGTATGTGGCACAACTCTTTGAATAAGACGCTTTCGAATTTGGAGCCTTGGTCAGTGTGTATTCGGTAGGGTACACCCCAACGCGCGATCCACTCGGTGAATAGCGTTTTAACCACTGTCCAGGCATCCAGCTTTGGAATT
>NW_008785944.1:0-234 GCF_000715545.1 Opisthorchis viverrini
CTCGTGCTTGTGCTGCGCGTCAGTTGATCAGAAAGCATATGACCAGGTCAAAAGTAGTTATGTAATTTCGGAAGTGTGAGCACAGCCACCAGGCAGGATACGGGCGATGACAGGTGGATTTAAGCAGGTAGCTGTATCAGTTTTTACCTCAGGTGAAGGACCCGTTCAGAGTGTCTCCGCCGTGCAAAATGCGTGTGTGTGGGGAAATGTGAAGTGGGACAACAAACAAATAAT
>NW_008785945.1:0-233 GCF_000715545.1 Opisthorchis viverrini
GGGAAAAATGTAACGGACTGGGCGGAGAGTAAGTGTTCCGTTTTGACTGGTATCTAAATTTCACATGACCGATGCGTTTAGAAGCCTCATCCCATCACCTGTGCATAGTCGACGGGTGTTCGACGCCACTCTGTTGTTCAACAGTGGTCAACAGCGAACCAGTGGACATGCAGACAAGACTGGTAAGCCAAAGGCGGCTTGCCGTATGGCAATGAGTGCGAGCTAGGAATGCC
>NW_008785946.1:0-233 GCF_000715545.1 Opisthorchis viverrini
TGAAGTGTACTCAGCCTGCTGCGTTGTAGGGCGTATCTGTAGGCATATGTGTTCTAAGTAAGGTCTGCTGGCTGTTGTAGGCCAGTGTAAGCGAGCTTTGCCGGGGTAAGGTTGCTTCTGTGTTCTCCTGTTGTAAAAGCAAATGACCGCAAAGATGGCAAAAATAAGACACTGCACAATCATCGCCGTTGACTTCAACTCAATGGGGGCGAGATGGTTCAAGTGGCTAGAGC
>NW_008785947.1:0-233 GCF_000715545.1 Opisthorchis viverrini
TGGCGCATCTATCCCGTGTCCCACACCCATCACTGAATGTGATGGGTACAGCTGTAGGGCACCTTTGGTGCTTTACTACCCTGTCCCCCGAAGTCTGCATGAAGCCTGGGGTACTGTTGGTTTGCCTAGCCTGGGGCAATGGAGATGCAGATGTCGATATCGACCCACGGAACCTTTGGACAATAATTTCGCTGTCAAACCGCTTGAACCGTCCCGCCTGCATGCCAGCTGCA
>NW_008785948.1:0-233 GCF_000715545.1 Opisthorchis viverrini
CACATTATATCGCCGATATCTAGTGGCAGCTCACAGCCCATTTTCACAGATAAGAACTCCGGCAAAATGGGTAGTGCTTGACCAATGACACAGAAAAGCAATCCGTACACAGATAGCGTTGTGATAAATGATCCCCTTATGACCACATGTGTGGATCTGTAAATAGTGAAACAATCAAGTTTAAGCTGGGTGAAGTCCACGGTTGAATACTCAAATTGGTCCTCATATTCATC
>NW_008785949.1:0-233 GCF_000715545.1 Opisthorchis viverrini
TATTATTCCATACGTCGTTGAGCTGACAACATAGAGACAGATTACGTGCCAAAATCAAGCTTTTTTTAAATTTCCAAATGTAATCTTTCTTGTTCCATTTTGTTTTTCCTCAACCATATAGACTTACAGTTCATAAATAAATGAACCATAAAATTTGATCCAATAGCACCTGCCAAGCAGGCTTATCAGTTGCGCCTGTCCATGAGCTTTGTTATTACACCTACCAAAGTTCA
>NW_008785950.1:0-233 GCF_000715545.1 Opisthorchis viverrini
AAATTCCGGAACCCCGGAAACGGGAAACCGCAAACCAGCCGACTGAGGACCTCGACCAATCATCCGGAAACCATGAAGCCATCGACGGGCATCAACGCTTAGCCGAGTTCCTAATCCTAGAAAGCTTGGATGAGCCACTTTCGACGGCCTCTACATATGTAGGGTAGGGAGTGGTGGCTGACAAGCGAGGTTAAGGGAAAGCGTCGCGTTGAAGCAAACACAAGTTCAGGAAG
>NW_008785951.1:0-233 GCF_000715545.1 Opisthorchis viverrini
CAGCGTAGGCCCGGGATTCCACATCACAGTCCCTTTATTTAGGGTATTAGTGGCGCGTTTTTTACGTTTGTATTGGTAATCATTGAACTCACACTTCAGAAATGTGATAATCTGCAACTGTTGCTGCAGAAAGGCTACCTTATGTTTCACTTGGCACGATTTTAAGGAAATCGCAGGAAACTATTCATAAGGTTGCTGACAGCCCTTCGATAGCCCATGACTGGTTTCACCCT
>NW_008785952.1:0-233 GCF_000715545.1 Opisthorchis viverrini
GGCCGAGAGGGACCCTCGAAAGGTGGGTTGAGCAGCCGCAAAGAAGGCTCTTTCAGGAGAGTCTGATTCACTAACCGACCGTCAGGAGGCTACGGGACGGTTTAAGGCGGCCAGGATGATAACTGATGAGCGCCAGTCAAAATCCATATGGTTTTGCGATTTTAGTAATTTCGTCAAAACGTTTGAATGTACAAGGTGCATGTTGACGTGTTATCGTAGATAAGATCATCTTG
>NW_008785953.1:0-233 GCF_000715545.1 Opisthorchis viverrini
GAAATTGAATTATACCAATGGAAGTAACCGAAAGCGGTGGTACATTCGATGTCTTCGTTGTGGGCCTTGGTCTGGGAAAACACATTCTGGATCGATTCGCGACGGTTTATTGTGAACATGTTGAATACCGTTGTTCAAGCCGCTGGAAAGAGCAAACTGCATACAATGAAAGTTTTGTCTAAAAACTATATAGCGTATCGGTGGCTCCCATGTGAAACGAATCATTCATTGGG
>NW_008785954.1:0-233 GCF_000715545.1 Opisthorchis viverrini
CAGTTGCTTATTGTATACAGCAGGGAGTGCGTTTCTTCATCCCCTCTACCACAACCCAAATTGAGTACTCTTCCCAAAGGTCCCATCACCAAGACTGGCCACCTAGTTCACCAAGTATCATGCTCAGCCGCAACTTCTGCGCGTTTGTCTTCAGTAACAATCAAGCCCTACTTACTTGGACACCTCACACTGAAGCACGCGGGACAGCAAACGGCGCTTGCTGGCACGCTGGC
>NW_008785955.1:0-233 GCF_000715545.1 Opisthorchis viverrini
CTTTCTCCAGAAATGAGAACAATGCCGTCTACATACTGCACTTTGATAACATTCTCACTTCGATGACCAGGATCTAAGAAAGCTCCAAAGTTCGTCCCATCGCTCATCAGTGACGAAATCGAGCAGGAGAGTGTACACTACTTCACATTGTTATAGATGTTAAGTTCAAGTCGTTCAGCTATCATGCCAATGGATGGAGACACAATGGCTGGGATACTGTCAGATCGCCCAAG
>NW_008785956.1:0-233 GCF_000715545.1 Opisthorchis viverrini
ACCACGAACTTTACGGTAAATTCGCGTTCGAACCACTGAACTATCTCACCACAATACTCAGATGTGCTTAATTCAATGCTGCGTGAGTAAGACATGGGCTTTTTCACACCATGTATTATGACTCCCTTTTGTTTCTAATTGTTACTAAGGATTTCTTCCTCAAATTACAGTTAGGCACCAATGTGGTCCATTTTTCGAAGCACGAACTTAACGACCGGAAGGTCCGTGGTTCG
>NW_008785957.1:0-233 GCF_000715545.1 Opisthorchis viverrini
CGGCTTAATCCATCGTAGAATTACTGGTTAAATCTCGTAAGACTCAAGTTTGTGGATCGGTGGAACGTGTGGGACTTGATCGAAAGCGTTCGTTAATAATGTGGCGTCCAATATGAGTCCTTCGTCCCTAGATTCAGTTCGGCTTTCTGTAAGTGCAAGCATGCTCATAAGGCAAGGACGGTTAGAATAAATCCCTGTTCCACCGCTTTGCAGCGTCTACATCCAATTGGAGG
>NW_008785958.1:0-233 GCF_000715545.1 Opisthorchis viverrini
TTCTGGTCACACGTTTGACTCCTGGTTCAGACGGTATGGAGGCACGTTCAGGACGGACTTTTCTAAGTTTGATGATGGGAAGAAAGTCAGATTATTGCTGAAAACTCGGCACACCGGAGCACGAGCATTCTCCTTAATCTGATTTGACGAAACGGTCGAAACATTCTCTCAGATATTCGGCTGTAGAGCATCACCACCGAATGTCACCAACTCATCAACCTGAAGCACGACAC
>NW_008785959.1:0-233 GCF_000715545.1 Opisthorchis viverrini
ACGCGCAGACCCAGGCCTGTCATCGATATTTCCTTGGTCACATCAGCCCACTTGTGCTGCGAACGCACAATCCTCTTCACAAGTGCAGGCGAATGCAACTATTGAACGTAGTGCATCTGTGCTAGTGAAATCTCAAGACTTTGCATTTTTATACGCATGTGTGACACAGACTTGACTGTTCCAGTGGTCTGCCGTGCCAATCGACAGCGGCTAGACGCAAAATGCATTTTTCT
>NW_008785960.1:0-233 GCF_000715545.1 Opisthorchis viverrini
CGGTGACGAATAATGACTCATTGAATCGGGTTACCAAATAAAATGCACTCATAACTCATGGACATAGCGAATAGGAAATCGAGAAGAACTTCGAAACACGTGCTGATGCGTGTGCTTCAACCTGTGAACGATTCGCTATGCAGGGACACCGGACATGTCTTGAATTGTCCAAAAAGATTCAGCGTCGTTTTCAGAGCGAGGAGTGAATATCAAACCCAGACTGCCGCACAGTT
>NW_008785961.1:0-233 GCF_000715545.1 Opisthorchis viverrini
TGCTTGAATTCGTGATCGATTTGATAGAACACCTATTAGGCTGGAAAGGCAGCAGACTCATTCACATGGTCAAATGTTCCACTGTGCCACCAAGACTGGCTGCATGATAAACCCAGGTCGTCCACGAAGTATCTCACAGGTTGTTGACTTCGGTCGGCTGAAGCGGTGGCAATATAGCCACTCGACCTGAAACAGGTAAGTTGTATGTGGACGAGTCTCTTTGGAGCCGGAAT
>NW_008785962.1:0-233 GCF_000715545.1 Opisthorchis viverrini
AGTTAGGCACCGAAAGGGTGTTACGGCTGCTTTCGGCACCCATGCTGCAGCTGACTAGGTTGGAGGCTGGCTAGGACAGTAGTCTCGTGCTTTAGGCTGCATGCCAGTACAGCAGTGCTTAGTTAACATAATTTCGCAGTACAAAGCATTCTTTAGACCTATGCAATGCAAAAATTCAAACCAATTCAGGCAGGTTTATTGTGAATCCTTTGTATCCAGTCTTTGATCATTCA
>NW_008785963.1:0-233 GCF_000715545.1 Opisthorchis viverrini
TGTTAGCTTCCGAATTCTTGTAGCGTCAAGAGTTTAGTGTGTCAGTGTCAGTTTGTCGATAACATAACTCGTAATTTCACATTTATTTAGCAGTTATCCATTCGTTCTTTTGTCTGAACCCTCAAAAATTGCAGTCTATGTGACAACCTCAGCCAAAGAAAAGCAAAAAAGCAGGGCTGTCTTTTGTCACGACAAGGAAATCACTTCATGTCTTTCGACCGAATACTCGTATG
>NW_008785964.1:0-233 GCF_000715545.1 Opisthorchis viverrini
GTGGACCATTAAGACAGAAAGCCGTCGATCATGCCCCAGGGGACTATCTGGAGCCCTGGGCTCAAACATGACGCACGAGTATTAGGTATGCTAACCATCCTGGCCACTCGACTCTTGTCCCCTCACCCTCGGATGCAGCAGAGACAGTGTTGAAACGCTTGTCCACAAACTGCCTCAGCCCTTTCAGCCAACTCTGCGATATTGAACAGTCAGCTTGACTTGAACAACCGTCC
>NW_008785965.1:0-233 GCF_000715545.1 Opisthorchis viverrini
GATCTTCATGTACCTGACACAAAAAATGTTGGAAATACAATAACACTAGGTCCCGTCATTAGGTACGATTGAGCTCACCGGCTAGCTATGCTTAAAAACACATCAGGCATTGCAGATAGATCAATTCGGAGCGCTCAGTGCGTAACTTGGGAGCACCGGCTACAGGCTACGAGCTCGGCTAAAAACTGATGTTTGATGAGATACTACACTATATGTTTCATCTACCGTTTGAA
>NW_008785966.1:0-233 GCF_000715545.1 Opisthorchis viverrini
TTTTTTGTACTCACTACAGGTAAAATCCAGACCTTACAGCGTGCCGCTCGTGTAATCGTGTGTGAAGCTCCTTTACCTGTCCGTCACATAAAACGTATTGGGTTACATTCAACGGACAAACGACTAACCTGATATGTTTACGATTTGTTGTGATCTGTTGTGACCGTAGTTAGGTCTATTTTAGCTCGCCTGCTTTCCGTAAGTTTTGAATAAATCTGAATGAGTGGTTTTCG
>NW_008785967.1:0-233 GCF_000715545.1 Opisthorchis viverrini
TGACACCACTTAATGTGATGAACTCGGAATGGAGCTTCCCATAAAACTTCACACGGCCGCAAGGAGTTGGCATACAGCGCCATAAGGATGGTCAAGAAATTACGGAAGACACCTTATCTTCGCAGACACTGACATAGTGACTAACGGTCCACGCAAACGTAGCTTTCAGATCAAGGAACACAATTATTGTTGTTGGTTGTTGGGAGCAGTGTCGCTGTTCCAGAATTTGTCGG
>NW_008785968.1:0-233 GCF_000715545.1 Opisthorchis viverrini
TGGGTGCTCTGACCAGACTTATCAATGAACCGATTCAACTAAAGAGACTATCACCTATGTTTGTAAGCGTTGACTAGGATGATTTAGTTAATACATACTGATCGGAAGTTGACCAAATAAAACGATGTCAAGCCCGGAATTCTGTGGATCGGATTGCAGTAGAAAGTATAAGATTTAAATGATTGTCTTGATTTTACTTCCTTTTGATTAGACATCGAATAGATGGAGGATAG
>NW_008785969.1:0-233 GCF_000715545.1 Opisthorchis viverrini
TCATCTGTCTGGCAACACAGAGCCAGTGTAATAACGGATGTTTGATTGGATGCATCTGAGACGCCCGCCCACACGTGGGCAGTTTTGTTCGATCCTAGGTGCACATTGTCACGGTCACATTGTCTAGGTCCACGAAGATTTCCTCCCTGCCGATATGGTCGAGAATCCATCGACGGAATGCTAGTGTTGGTTGCACTTCACAACGGTTTGGTTCGATTCACATAAGACCGAGA
>NW_008785970.1:0-233 GCF_000715545.1 Opisthorchis viverrini
TGGAAAACCGGTAGATGAGCACTTGATGAAAACGCATGGCATCGTAATAGAATTAGCTGTACGCGGACAAACAGACGTGCTTAATTAGTTACAACGGGCATAGGAGTGACAGTTACTCAAATAAAGAAACGACAGTGATGTGCATCCAGTAGGATTGGAATGAATGCAATGGGATGTCTGTGTCGAGGGGAATCATCAACATCGTCATCAGCAGCAGCAGCCGCGGTAGAAGT
>NW_008785971.1:0-233 GCF_000715545.1 Opisthorchis viverrini
AAAGGAACAAACGACCAACGTACAATCCGTAACAATGATGATAGACCGTCATCGTGACAGAAGAAGTCAACAACAGAAAACAAGACACAAGCGGGAACTCAAGACCATCTGCTAACACACCAGTACCAGAATCCTCCCCCCATATAACCCTCACAAACAATCTACCAAACAACAAAGCCTCACCCCTAAGAAAAAGCCAAAAGGCCGAAGTATGCCGACGCAGGCGCTGCAAC
>NW_008785972.1:0-233 GCF_000715545.1 Opisthorchis viverrini
GAACGGATAACTTACAATCATTACAATCATTACAAATGAATGCTACACAAAGCCAAGAAAGATTTGATGTTACAGGAAACTGTACATCATACGGGCACTGAGGCAAAAGCACCGCGTTAACCAGTGCTGTGCTATCGTACTCGCATTCCATTTAGATGACGATAAGGGCATAGACCCCAGCATTTGTGACTGATGACTGGGCCTCTTTGATCGGGTGGATCGAACTTGAATGT
>NW_008785973.1:0-233 GCF_000715545.1 Opisthorchis viverrini
AAACAGCCTGCGACCAGCACACAGCTGAATCAACTGTTCACAATTGTCCGTACTTACCGGGTCCAATCCACATAGACTTCATATTTGAGCCTCAGATGCACTAAGCCTGCATACTTGTGCATTCATATCTCCGGCAATCACAAGGATATCCGAGCTCTCCACAACAGGGCACTCAGACAATTGTGAAACCTGTCTTAAACGGCCTCGGAGCTACAGTCAGTTGGGGCGTAAGC
>NW_008785974.1:0-233 GCF_000715545.1 Opisthorchis viverrini
GGAATCTAGTGTGTGTGCAAGAGATGGTTTCAGCGTACGAATAATCAAGGTAGTTATGTAGACTAGTTTTGTAGTTCGAAGAAAAACTTCCAGGTGTTCAAATTTGTTGTCGACTTGGATGCGTCAAGCTGTAGCTGAGCATAATGCATGGCAACCAAAGCGGTCAGTCCCAATACTGGAATCTGTAGACAGAATATTCAAATCGGGCTGGGGTAGGGTTGAGGAGGGAAAAC
>NW_008785975.1:0-233 GCF_000715545.1 Opisthorchis viverrini
TGATTGAATTCGTTTGGTTTTGGCGAATTAAAGTTGTACAGTGGATGGATTGCACTGTTCGGAATCATGTTTTTATTGGGGGAAATCCTCAAGATAACCCGGACGATAGTGAATCGCCTGGCGGCAGTTGTTCTCTCAGATGCTAGATGGTATGACTGGCCACAGTGCTCATCAGTCGCCTATGGCTGAATGTTATGGGGCAAGTAAAGAAAATCGTTCAGCTGTAGCACCCT
>NW_008785976.1:0-233 GCF_000715545.1 Opisthorchis viverrini
CAGCTCAATGAAGAAGACGCCTATATTTGACCGAGTATTCTCTGATTCGAACACCACTTTATCATCCCAGCTGTGCCTCTCCAAGCACGTACTTGTGCCCGGTTTGAGTATGCATCAGAGTAATTTTGTCTCCAATGCTGGGTTGAAAATCAGCGGAGACCACATGGGTAAGTTCTGTCCGCCACGACCACAAATCAGTAGCTCGCCCGAGGAGATGGAAAGTGCCATAATTT
>NW_008785977.1:0-233 GCF_000715545.1 Opisthorchis viverrini
GCCACGTGGTCCAACTAGGTCCATGGTTGATTTGTAGGTGGCCGCCAGGTTGCGTGGTGTGAACGTTTGTGCAGAAAGTTCATACTAGCCAGAAACAGTTTATGCTCAGCAAACAATTGGAGAAGTCGCTCTCTGTTGTCCGTGCGACAAGCATAGACTCCGAATCGACCGACTTGAGTAGATGTATCACCTGCAAGTATCTAAACGTCATTGCTTCTTGCTTGACGAATGAG
>NW_008785978.1:0-233 GCF_000715545.1 Opisthorchis viverrini
ATCCGGACAAATTCACTTAACATTCAGAACACTGTCATGTGTATGGTTTTAGTTTAACGAAGCAAAATCAAAAATTTCAAATCCGACGCACACTTATTAGGAAACCAATTGAACTGGTCACATTTGTCGCGCCAAATCAGTTGAGTCGTGAACATGTATTTTTGCAACTTCAGGCGGTATCCTTCTACTTTTGCCTTGATGGTAGTTGAGCCTGCAAAAGATGAAGCAATTTC
>NW_008785979.1:0-233 GCF_000715545.1 Opisthorchis viverrini
AATGTGGAGCAACTTCGTCAGTTGTGTGCAGAGCATTATCTGTTCCTGACCGGAACGAACTTCCAACACAAACACTCACTTGGAGGCCAGTCATGGACTCAGCTGATCCATGTGGCTATCAGTAACCGATGGACAGCACAAATTCAAGATTGTCCTTCCATCTGCTCTGCGCACTTTGACTCTGATCGCCTCATTCTGCAAGTTCGGTTGTCACTTCGCTTTCCGCCAACATT
>NW_008785980.1:0-233 GCF_000715545.1 Opisthorchis viverrini
GACACACGAGCGGGTAAAATTTGCCCCAATAAGAAGATTTGAAGTATATACGTTTCCTAATGAACAGAAACCCCGGTTTTATAGCACCTTACAAGACGAGTGAGTCAGGTACCACTACTTTAGGCCAGACGATCCGTTGCATTTCGCATGCATGTGCTCGGTTGGACAACGGGGATAAATTTTATGAACCACGGGCGGGTTTGCCAAATAGTCGTGCTGTTGATTATCTTGAT
>NW_008785981.1:0-233 GCF_000715545.1 Opisthorchis viverrini
TTGGGCCTTGGAATAACTGCAATTACCCTGATCAAGAACGTTACTCATATAGTTGCCTAACTTGCTCACAGAGACAACAATGAAATTTGTCCCTCGTGAGATTCACCAGACGCATGCATTTTACAGTTTCTGTACGCATCACATGAAAGCCACGTTGATACCTATGATATCCTTCGGTTAGAACCGCCGTGAACCGATCATGAAGTGCTAAAGTGATTTTAACTAACGTGAAC
>NW_008785982.1:0-233 GCF_000715545.1 Opisthorchis viverrini
CTGATCGATTACGATCATTCTCGGCATCCCATGGTTGGCCTCAATGCGATGCATTACAACTCCGCCAATTGTCGCCGCCGGTTGGTTTCACAAGGCTGCCGCCTCGATTCATTGCGACAGGTATTCTGTCATATTCACGATAGATTGATTTCTGCCGGTCGTCACCGGAGAACGCAGGATGACATCAACGGTCCAGAAATTGGCGATTGGTGAGATCGGTGTAGGTTCCATGG
>NW_008785983.1:0-233 GCF_000715545.1 Opisthorchis viverrini
ACTGATTTGCAAATGAGTCTATTTCTCGATAACCTCAGATTTCTTGTTGCCCATCAATTCGGCCTATTATCTGGTCTCCGTCAACCTTATTTCTTGGTTGTACATATGTTGCGATAAACGGTCATTTCCAAGTTGGGTCGGTTTTGACAGAATACTCACGTGAATCCCCAATTACACAAGAAATCTCCAAACATGTGTCGGGTGACAAACAACCGGCTTCCATTTAGTGGATT
>NW_008785984.1:0-233 GCF_000715545.1 Opisthorchis viverrini
GGACAATATGTAGTTGGCCCAGGAAACCTTCAACCAATTTTGCACAGGCTTGCCCATTGGTCTCCATATTCTATCGGACATACACCAATTAGATTTTCATAATATTCATGTTCTCCACTGGATGTTAGTCAGTCATCGCCCCTATTTTTTAAACAAGATGACGGCTAGCACGTGCCATCTACAGCGATTAGTTTGAACACCACAAGTAGACATATCACAGGTATCACCACCCG
>NW_008785985.1:0-233 GCF_000715545.1 Opisthorchis viverrini
TCGACTATCGTACTCTGTTGAATTAAGTTCAGTTAGAGCAAGAAAGATTTGGTCGGGTTTAGTTAGGTCTCCCGTCAAAAAGTTTCTCTACAAAGGAGAATGCCTGATCATTATTTCCCACTGAGTCACGAGACCGGCAGGTAATCAATGAATAATAAGACAGGCAACTACCGTATAGCAGCCACAATATGCTTGCACAGAATAATGAGAATTGATCACTGTTTGCCTTGCAC
>NW_008785986.1:0-233 GCF_000715545.1 Opisthorchis viverrini
TATTTACTCAATCGAACCGTGCCGAGAAGTAAGAGGAACTATTCTAGTCTCAGCACTACATGTAAGGCTGTTGAAAACTCTCGGATAGCCAATGAGAAGTGTCGCCCTTCTTGAGGCTCATTATGTTGGTGTAGTCCCCGAGTTTGCATCAATAAACCTTATGTTCCACATGAACACCTACTTCAAGCAACTGACGAAAACGTGTCATTTGGAGATTAGGCTGTATTTTTGTC
>NW_008785987.1:0-233 GCF_000715545.1 Opisthorchis viverrini
ACTAAATTGTTGAAGCGCCCGCATGCCCACATAGACCAATGAAACCTGCCAGTGGTGCGCAAGGTTAATCATCATTTTAAGCACATCGAAGTGGAAGATTGAGGAACCAAACCCGATCAAAAATAATTTGCAAATCCCCCATTACAAGATCTAGGCAGCCACACTAACCAACAAGACCCTTTAATCGACATTCCACACTGATCTCGTGTGATAATTCGAGGAGGTCCCACTGA
>NW_008785988.1:0-233 GCF_000715545.1 Opisthorchis viverrini
ATGCTGACTGATTATCAACTGAATATCTTTGCGGATATTGTGCAATACAAAATCTACCGGACCGCATATTCAAAATATTCAGCTGTCGTATCAACTAAGCTAGCCGATTTTGTGGACTGATCAAGAGCAGATTTACGTTTTTGGAATATACAAGTGACTACATTTAACGTGTTCCTTTTACATCATTGTTTAATTTTGAGTTTTATCATGTATTTTAGGAGCGCCCTGCCATG
>NW_008785989.1:0-233 GCF_000715545.1 Opisthorchis viverrini
AACCTATATTAATGTCTCCTTTTTTCAGCTAAACACTCAGTGGCAAACTACGTCATTACTGAGGTATGGCTCAATGTCTGCTGCATCGCTGGGGTGGCTGGATGTCATTCACAAAGGTCTTTTCTCAGTTGGAACATTCTCCCATATATTGCAGTGCTGTTCTTGACGTATATGTTTGCTGGGAACACTGTGACAGCTCAATAATTCATCAAGGAGCTATGATCCCAGGGTTT
>NW_008785990.1:0-233 GCF_000715545.1 Opisthorchis viverrini
CCCAACGCTACTACGGCCTCCGAAAGAGTCAAGCAAGATATCGCTCACGCCAATTGAAGTGAGAAATTTCAATTGTATACCTTCATTATTCAAGCGTATTCCCTTACCATGGTCAGCGCTCTACAGGAGCAGCAACCTGGCGTTTGCACCTCTATTTTGCTTCCATTTATACATTAATTACTTTGCCAATTGCATAAATGTTTTTCGTTTCAATAGGAAAAACTGCAAACAGG
>NW_008785991.1:0-233 GCF_000715545.1 Opisthorchis viverrini
AAATAAAGAGGTTTTATATGGCCCTTGTAGAACGGAAGATATCATGTCGTACCCTATGCTCCAACGTGCCTCAAAATTCAAAAACGGAAGACGACAGAAATCCTTATATGGACCCTAATGCAATAAACTTGTCGTTAATCGGAGAATTGTGGACTCCCTGGATCTTTGCGCACTTTCTGAGTTATTTCTTTTGCTGGAAATAAACTGCACCGTAACGTCGTCACAATTGGTGA
>NW_008785992.1:0-233 GCF_000715545.1 Opisthorchis viverrini
GACGAAATGTTTTTGCAGAGTTTCGCCTATCAATTCAGTTGTGTATCTGGGGAACAACGAATTTAGCTCAATACCTAAGTATTGATAGACTGAACTGCATAATTTATGAACATCGGCAATGTTTTATGATTGACAATTGCGAGAACAAATAATATCACCTTATCATTATTTCACTTAAGTTTAGCCTGTTTGTGGTAACGTTCGTTTGAAGCTACATTCTGAAGAAAACATTG
>NW_008785993.1:0-233 GCF_000715545.1 Opisthorchis viverrini
ATATCTTGTGCTCCAATCTAACTTTCCGTCCCCGCTTCTCAAACACCGATATGTTATCGTTTGTCCCATCCCTTACTGTATTGTTCCAAAAACCGGAGGTCCCAGTGCACTGTTAGGACGCCTCAGCTTGTTAGAGATGAGTCTTGTGATCTGTTCAGGTTTAGCTCATGACAGGCTTGTACCAGTAAATAAGTGTTATCCGGTACCATCTTCATCATCAGCACCATCATCAT
>NW_008785994.1:0-233 GCF_000715545.1 Opisthorchis viverrini
GTCTGGTGAAAAGGGGGTGTTATTCACGTAATTTGATCCGGGTTAATTGGGAAACACGGTTAGTCAGCCCGGGTGGGGTTGATCCTTTCACACGGCATTTCTTATGACACCAAGTTCGTTAGTGTAGTCGAATTACTATCACTTTAAGTGCTGCGAATGGGCTTTGAGGAACGACCTTGGAACGATTTGGCGGCACTTGATACGTCTCTCTGATTGGCTCATCCAGATCGATC
>NW_008785995.1:0-233 GCF_000715545.1 Opisthorchis viverrini
ATCAGAGGAGGAATATTTTCGCAAGATTAATGAAGACTTGATCGCTGAGCGCATCTATCGTGGGACCGGCTAACAAACGAAACCATACGATAAGTTCTTCTTGTCCGAGGGATGGATATCCCTATATGCTGCCCTGAACGTGAGCTGAACGCATTGCTGATCAGTCGTTCGTGGTCGATCGGCTAAGTGTTCCAACGACTAGCCGGGAGGTCACGTGTTTGAGACTCTCTGAA
>NW_008785996.1:0-233 GCF_000715545.1 Opisthorchis viverrini
GCATAAACGTGC
Organism: Opisthorchis viverrini; assembly: GCF_000715545.1. Classification (NCBI taxonomy): domain Eukaryota; kingdom Metazoa; phylum Platyhelminthes; class Trematoda; order Opisthorchiida; family Opisthorchiidae; genus Opisthorchis; species Opisthorchis viverrini. The sequence continues at coordinate 13 of NW_008785996.1, forward strand.
CCCAGCGTCGTAGACGATTGGCTGTGTAGACCGGGATACCTCCCTTTGGACCGAATATGGCCAGCAGTGGTTTGCGATCCGTCACAAGCGTGAGGTGTGACCTTAAAGCATTTTGTGGAAGCTTTTTACCCCAAAAAGCATAGATAACGTCTTTCTAAATCTGCTTGTAAGTTCGTTCAGATGGGGAGAGTGACCTTGCAGCATTAGCGTTCGCCTTTTGC
>NW_008785997.1:0-233 GCF_000715545.1 Opisthorchis viverrini
GCATAAGTAAGAACTAGGTCCCCTCGGAAACAACGGTACTCCGTTACATATTCGCCCAATGGATCACCCAACCAAAGTAAGCCATGATGTGAAATGTGCCAAATTTAGTTGCATATAGTCTATATTATACATTACGGCACGTTCATAGGGCACGATACTTGATGCTCAAATGACGTACAAGAGGGATCCGGTTGAAACTTGTCCTCGCCTACTGGGAAGTAAAACTTCATCAC
>NW_008785998.1:0-233 GCF_000715545.1 Opisthorchis viverrini
AAAAGGCCGTGAGTTACTGCTTTATTTCTCTCGACAGAAGCATTACACACAAACAAGAAGATGAACACTTGAATGAGGACTACTCGTAAGGCCGCTGAGAAGTCTTCAAACGTTCGCAACCACTTTTACACATTTTGGAATACTCATTATTTAGTGGCGGTCCGCGATGTTCCATCAAACTTGAGTTCTATTTGAACCCAAGTTGCGAAATACATTCACTTGCATACCAATTT
>NW_008785999.1:0-233 GCF_000715545.1 Opisthorchis viverrini
CCTCGTGTTTTGTCAGTCGCTCCACGAAGATAGCGTTTTCTCTGTTTGGGAGGAAGCGATTGTCACCTCAATCTGCAGAACTGGTGACCGATTATCGCCCGGCAGCTGCAGGCCTATTGGACTCACTAGCGTACCGTGCAAGGTGATGAGACGCATTCTGAAGCGGACCAGCCCTAGTGCAATACAGGCTCCTCCAAAGCCGTTCTTGCGTGATAAATATGCTCGTAAATGTG
>NW_008786000.1:0-233 GCF_000715545.1 Opisthorchis viverrini
AGATCGCATGGATGATTTAACTGAGCTTAGAATGTTTTCATCGATGATAACAAGCGAAGTAATGTTACTTTAGTTTTGTTTTCTGGTTACATTTATTGTGGAAGGCGATTTCGTGTCAACAATGCTGACGTAAATCCTTAGATTTATGTCAACAGAAGGTTGCCATTCTAGATATCCTAATTTTGCCTTCAGTTGTCAATGCAACCAATGACATAATTAATCAAAGTCAACAA
>NW_008786001.1:0-233 GCF_000715545.1 Opisthorchis viverrini
TTGGCTCTAGGTGGTGGAGCAGCGTGAATGAGTGTTTTTGTATGGACTTTGATCATACATCCGCTTGTGCCAAAAAACGTAAGGATGTACGGTGTGTAGGCGTGGTTACTAGCTGACTGACGTTTTATCCAGCAATCTGGCACGAATACTTTTGAAATTCTGAAAGAATGATTTCTGCCCCAAAGTGGTTTCTGAATGGAGCTTCTTTGTAGGGTACAGTTGGATTGGGGTGT
>NW_008786002.1:0-233 GCF_000715545.1 Opisthorchis viverrini
AGATGCGGTCGAACAATGAAAATCAGTTCTGAAGCCTTTTCACAAACATCAGTGTAAAGCACTGATTTTCAGCGAATCACTAATAATATCACCTGAGTTTGCTCATTCAGTTTAAAGGTAAACTTCAAAAGTACGTCGACTAAATTTCCTTGCTGAATTTCGTCTATGGAACCGGAAGTTCCTAATCAATTATATTCATTCGTGACCATCACCTTTCACATGTAACGAAATAC
>NW_008786003.1:0-233 GCF_000715545.1 Opisthorchis viverrini
TTTTTTTAAATAGCATGGTACATGCAAAGAAGACTGTCTGAATTTCATAAATTGGATTTATTATGGCACCTTGCATAAAATCGACAGACTCTGTGCAAAACTCGGTGCAATTAAATTGTCAAAAATGTATTCAACATCATGTACTTTCTATACATTCCAATGCCAGGCAAGCTCCAACGGACTGTGGAAATACGGCGAGGGTTTCCGTTGGGCGATTTCGCCTTCTTTATGCA
>NW_008786004.1:0-233 GCF_000715545.1 Opisthorchis viverrini
CCGGATTGGTCTGTACAGAAGTGTCAAAACCATAGACAAGTTTCAATTCCAGTCTTACCAAAATAAAGCAAGGTTAGTCACAAATTCCGGTTGTTTACACCAGTTGGGTTTGTGGTGCCCAATTCCCGCTCATTTAACGAAGCACAATACGTAGTTGTTTTGATGGTCAGTCACCGTGAATAAGTGGTTTGCTTCCCTGCCACGCTTGTAGTCGATTACGATCCATTACGATT
>NW_008786005.1:0-233 GCF_000715545.1 Opisthorchis viverrini
TTTTTCACATGTAGTTATAAGTGGTGGCCCAGGATGGGATGAACAGAGATTTCGCGTGGAGCGCTTCTCCATGAAAGGCCATTCAATGTCCACCAGAATTCCTTGAACATTTCCGAAAGGGGCATGAAATCGGTGCACATCAAGCCTATTGTTTGTAGAAACCGCTAAGGTACAAATTCCAACAAGGTCTATACACCTTGTCTTACGTTGTCAGTGGCTTCAATGAATCAGGT
>NW_008786006.1:0-233 GCF_000715545.1 Opisthorchis viverrini
TTGAAGGTATGTTTATGTATTCGGACAAACTATTTTTGATTCCTTCCGTAAATGCGCATGGCTTCGAGAAACGTGCGAAGCCGAAAAAAGATGCCGAAGCGATTCCCACTATGTCCGGCGATAAATTTTTTAAGAGGGCCAGAAGTACTCCAGTTAGTATTTTGGTAACCGTTTGGTGAAAGAATACTCCCGAAATGTGAGAATTTCAAAAATCATATATGTATGTATAATTC
>NW_008786007.1:0-233 GCF_000715545.1 Opisthorchis viverrini
CTATATGGGGAACTGAAATCAACAGCCTGCGGTGTAGCTTAATGCCAGACAAAATTTCGCTTTTTGTGGATTACACCGGCAACCACGGAAAGAGCGCACTCGGTAATGCACATGTACGCAATCCAGCGCTCTGGGGAATGTATTCGCCCACTGCTCAATTTCTATGAGTAGTTTTGCTATCGGAAATGTATTAACTTTTCACGTAATGACAGCCGATCCCAAGTTGTTCAGCG
>NW_008786008.1:0-233 GCF_000715545.1 Opisthorchis viverrini
GCAGACCGATTGTGGTTTGTCGGACTGAGATTTACTCTGGCAACAAATTGGGTGTGAGGTCACTAGCAGTCGTAAACTGGTTTCGTAAAAGAGGTATGCATGACTCATACCACCGACGGACTCGACCAATCGGGTATGGGTGAAGAATTTGAATTAAATGACAGGACTGGCGACGGATAACCGTTTAGACGGATTCCCAACCTTAAGTGTGTATTGTACTGCCTTCTCAAGTG
>NW_008786009.1:0-233 GCF_000715545.1 Opisthorchis viverrini
AAACGAGTGACTATCTGAAGGGTGCGCAACTATATAACGGGAAACGTCTATTCTGAAAAGTCAGTATTACAGGCATTTTAGCGGAAAAACTATGAAAAAAACATTGCTTGGGGCAGTTAGTTGACAACTTTATCAGCATGCCCGAGATGCACATTGAGACTGTCATTCATGCCACAAATGGTGATGCTTCACCTGAGAAAATTAGTCACATGACTGAAGTGGATTTGAAGAGA
>NW_008786010.1:0-233 GCF_000715545.1 Opisthorchis viverrini
AGAAGGACGAAACCGGTCGTAGGCTGTCGTCTAAACATACTATCCGCTTATTACTACAAGGACTGCTTTGAATACTGAAGTCGAGCCAGGAGTGATGCCCACCCATTTGGCTGTGCAAACAAAACGCATCCCACTCAGTCTGTCAGGCACGCCTGAACATGTGATACCCACACTGGGCTTACATTTCGGGTAGGCTTCTATTGATTATTGATCGACTGAGCTGGAAAAAAAAA
>NW_008786011.1:0-233 GCF_000715545.1 Opisthorchis viverrini
GCCGAGAAGCACTGTGCACCTGTCTTCCCCTACCGAGAATCATCAGCAGTTTGTATCTGACGAATATCTTTAGAGATTCTAACCCGGCACTCCTAGCTGGTGGTCGACTTTAGTTTAATCATTGATTCACGATTTTGGCCAAACCATCAGTTCGCATGTTGAATGAGTTGAGCAAGGGAGCCAAACCAGGTTCAGATGAATTTGTTCTCAACAGTATGTGCATGGAAAAGGCT
>NW_008786012.1:0-233 GCF_000715545.1 Opisthorchis viverrini
CTTTGGTCATCATATACGAGAAATCTAGCTGGATTCAGTTAGGTCTTCTATCAAAACCAAATCTACGCGCAAACGACAGTATTCATGGAAAAATTTTAGAAATTAGGTAAAGCTGTCGTTCTAACCGACAATGAAAATGCCTGGATGGTCGACCGTATCCGGCATTCAACCGGTTAACATTCCACACTGTCGACAAAAGCAACAATGCCACATGACAGATAATGAGTGAACAA
>NW_008786013.1:0-233 GCF_000715545.1 Opisthorchis viverrini
GTTAGCGTTACTGACAGGCATACATCAACAGGGTTATTCTCGCTGTGACCAGAATCACGGACACCGGACGGGACTGCCTCATCTCTAAACCATTGCTGTAATAATAATATCGCCGAATAGACCTGCACAGTCGTTTGTATGAAGGCGGATACTATTGATGATGTGATCCAAATAGGACTCTGTATACACTGCACCCATCTATTCGGCGAGCTGCCTCAAAAAGGAAGTATTCT
>NW_008786014.1:0-233 GCF_000715545.1 Opisthorchis viverrini
GTATCCTTGTCTCGCTTCCCTACAGGGGACAAAATTAAATTATCGTCCAGCTGTAGCACCATTCTGGTGTATAGCTTCCATTGAATACCGAAAGAAACGTGAGGCTGAGATACTGCCATATTGTCCAAGCCTCGAAGGGAGCAATCGAGTAACAAGGTTCGGGTTCAAGCCATTTACCTTGTTGTCGTGGGAGCCCCTACACTGTTTCAACCAGAGCGTAGCCGGAATCTGTC
>NW_008786015.1:0-233 GCF_000715545.1 Opisthorchis viverrini
CGGTGGCGCCAGAGCTGCAGCTCTGGTCTTGCACCTAGGGCAGTCAATGAATAGATCGGGTGCCTTAGCCACCGAACACAATTCCAAAGATACATAGTCTTCAAGGTATTCGTTGAGAGGAACATATACAATTACATGTAGGCTATTCCTTTCAGACGAATAACGTTTCATAATATGTGAATGATGCTGATTGCAAACAGCCGGTACACCAGCGTCAGCCGCTAAATCTGGGC
>NW_008786016.1:0-233 GCF_000715545.1 Opisthorchis viverrini
GCACACATTCAGTGGAAGAGTTTGGTTGAGCAATCAATGGTCAGAAAAGCCACGCACTAAATTCGTACATAACACAAGGCACGATCTCAAGGCAAATAGCTACTTGAGAAATCTAAAGACCCACTGAATCGTTGAATCAAATTCGCAACACCAACCGCGGTGTTCCACATATATGCAGTACCAATTAGGACGGAATCAAATGCGCCATGTGCGCGCATGAATCTAATTCCCCC
>NW_008786017.1:0-233 GCF_000715545.1 Opisthorchis viverrini
TATTCACACCGAAGGGGAAAGACTGCTCGCACACAAGGTCCTTTAACCTCAGTCTTATTTGCATCTGACACCAGAAATGACGTAAACTGTCGGTTATTCCTCGTATCTCGACAATGCGTGTACTGACACCATCTGTCCGAATAGAGTCACGATGTATTAAGCTGTCAAAGTTATTCAACTTATCAACTTAGCTAAGTTCCTTATTCGGAGGTTCTGAACAGGCACAAGCAAGT
>NW_008786018.1:0-233 GCF_000715545.1 Opisthorchis viverrini
TCCCAACCAGAACATGTTATCTCCAAACCACAGATAGCAAAGAAACTGGTTCAACAATGTAGAGCCTGTGTCGATTTCTGGTCCGGCTAGCTTGGATATGAATATCATCAAACAAGTGTACGCATCGATTACACTTTGAGTTCTCAGCAGAAGAGTTGTGAGGCGTGAGTTGATGTTACACTGACACAGAACGTAGATCTGAATAATGTTCAGAATTGTTCCAACTAACCCAA
>NW_008786019.1:0-233 GCF_000715545.1 Opisthorchis viverrini
GTCCAGAATGTAATGAACATTGTTCAGTGCCTAGATAGCTCGGATTGGAACTCATCAAAGTATTTGATAACACCATTCTTCACAATTTAGGGTACATATTACTGATAGACAATTGAAGTAGTTTTATAGCAATTGCTGCCTCTAAAGTTGTTTGTGAGTGCTTTACAAATCACTCAAACTGAATGCTGGTCACTAGAGCTGTGTGTGAATAAATGTTCAAAGGGTACGGGGCA
>NW_008786020.1:0-233 GCF_000715545.1 Opisthorchis viverrini
CAGCATCTCAACTTTAAGCCAATGTAGTCGCTGTTTTGGCTGCGCGCGGTTGAGCGCGTTCTTCTGCTACGGCTTCACATTTCATGTGCCTTCTTTTGGATTGAGTTTTTGTTTTGAGAACTGAAGACGTTTTGTTCTGTTGACTTTTTTATTCCCTGTGAAACTGAATTGGACTTCAGTTTGTTATGGCCGGGACGACGGCACTGGGATTTGATGGGTTCCATGACGTGCAC
>NW_008786021.1:0-233 GCF_000715545.1 Opisthorchis viverrini
GGATAACACAGTAACCACTGACGGCCAACGGTTGTAATTTTCATTGATCTGAAGACTATCTTCAATTCCTTCAGCCATCAGCGCCCGTCGATCAGAGATGTCCCGTCTAAATTATTGTTGCTCTTGGGAGTTTTATATGCCAACTCCCCTGGATGAGTACGGGTATGTGGCAGGCTCCCAACATTTCCAGTAGTGTCACTGAGGCCTATCTCCTATCAGTTTCTTTTTCAGCC
>NW_008786022.1:0-233 GCF_000715545.1 Opisthorchis viverrini
CTTATCTCCAAAACAGCAAAAATCTATATGTCAATGGTATTCCAACGGAAGCAGGAGTTGTTCCTGTTTCCACAGAACTCTGCCTTCCCTGTGCTGAACGCGATATCAGATGCGATCGCTACATCCATGTGGCATCCGGTTTCAAAGAGAAGACAGGCATCTGACGAATATGCGAGACCATGTGCTACTGTTTGACCTTGAATCTGCGTCCGATTTGTCCACCCATCTTTGCA
>NW_008786023.1:0-233 GCF_000715545.1 Opisthorchis viverrini
CCGAGCGCCATTGTTTGCGTGAGTAAATCACGTTTTTTGGCCTATACTGCACTGGGTAATTTCCATCTCTCCTGCACGCCATCACTTTTGGTTATAGGCTATAGGTCAGCCGCAGTCTCACCGGGAACTGTCTATACCAGGATTACTTTCCTCGGTTATTGGTAATCGACGAATGTCCCTTCAAGTTCCGGTCGCTGTGTGTTTGTTTGCTCGAGGCTAAGGCTTCTCGCTTT
>NW_008786024.1:0-233 GCF_000715545.1 Opisthorchis viverrini
CCCATTAATGCTTATTTTGAATACCAAGAATTTTGCCGTTCAATGACAATAACATACAGCGATAGGTCAATTATCCCTTTTGTCACTTTTTGTACAAATTTCCAGGGTTGTAAGAAGAAAAGGAAGATTTTATGAAGCCATCAAAATAGTGGATAATTCATTCGGGTTTTATATTATTCAAAGCTGACGACGAAATATTCATACATATAAACCTCAGCGCGAGCATCTAAGAC
>NW_008786025.1:0-233 GCF_000715545.1 Opisthorchis viverrini
AACTTCTCAGATGGAAGTTTCACTCATCTCGGGGAATTACCTCTCCTCTGAGCTACTTGTTGAGCGACGAAAAAAAATTGAAAGACATACTTCCAAGTTTTCATTTAACCGAGGAACTACCTCGCTTATCAAGTGTGATGGCGCAATTTGCATCCAACTGGGATTGCATCCAGAACTATGCAGAACTCGAAGAACTAAGACTTTGGTCTTTCATTATTGCACCTATCACGGAC
>NW_008786026.1:0-233 GCF_000715545.1 Opisthorchis viverrini
ACAGTCAGCAGTTGGTCTGATATTTTTTTAATTTTCGAACCTATTGGTGGTGTGAACTCGAGCGAGGTTTCAACTGTCAACACGTACCTAGAGGATTAGACCAGAGTGAGTATACTATCATGTCCATATTGTGATTTACTCTTTACTTCTTATGTTTTGTTATTAAATTTTATCCAAAGCCTCGTTTACAAGGTCATGATTAAGTACTACTAATCCGCACACAATATTGGGGA
>NW_008786027.1:0-233 GCF_000715545.1 Opisthorchis viverrini
AAAAAACTCTCTAAGACATGTAAAATCTATGAAATTCCCGAATGCCGTAATTGAAACAAACTAACGAAAGCACAATTCCCATTTGTTTGACCAAGGCGTCTCAGCGAGACAAAGGCCCATGTGGATCGGTTACTGACGGATCTTATGTAACTGTCGAAAATTTCCCGCAAGAGCTTAGACAGCGTCGACGAAGGCGAAATACACACACGCGTTACAGAACTGTGGATGTTTTT
>NW_008786028.1:0-233 GCF_000715545.1 Opisthorchis viverrini
TGGCACTGATGCTTCACTGCCGTACAGTATTAATAAGATGGTATTCCGTGGTAAGTTTTCAAAGTATCAACTCTGTATCCTGTTCAACTCAATTCAGTATCCGGGTCTGAATATCTGCATCGCGTGACGACTGAAGACCAGCCACACCGCCATGATGTGGGGCTGGAAGCGCTCGCATTCTTTGTTGACCTAACCGACAAACGCGTACCCTCGGAGCAACGGCAACCTAAAAA
>NW_008786029.1:0-233 GCF_000715545.1 Opisthorchis viverrini
AGAACATTATTTTAGAAAACTGACTGACCTGTGTTAACCCACCGCCGGTCTATGAATACATATGTCCCGGTGGTACGGTTCATGGCGTTGTGCAGGGAATCCACTATTAGGAGTTTACTAAGGCGCTTTGTTGGGCGGTGAAATATTGTGCGTGTCACGATATCTACTGAGGCATTCCATGGAACTAACTTATGCAGTGAACAGATATTAGAGGGTGTGGATTACGTGTTCAA
>NW_008786030.1:0-233 GCF_000715545.1 Opisthorchis viverrini
CATTTTTTCAGGCCACTCAGAGCCCAACAAAATCAGATTGTTCGAATTTGCAGTAGATCGTGACGCAGAAGGAACTGGGGATGCGCGGAACATTTGTGCGCACGTTCCGTTGGATAATATGAGGTCGAGTTCACTGAGATGTAGGAGCCAAATTTGATGCTCTAGCTTGTTGAGGAACTCTTTGCGGTCGTTAATTCGTTGTGTAATTGCGTAAAGTGTGTTCTTTGAATGAT
>NW_008786031.1:0-233 GCF_000715545.1 Opisthorchis viverrini
CGGCAAGATGATTTTAGTCCTGCATTTGTGTACCTTAAGCATTAGTATGGACCTCCATGCACAAACAGGTACACCCGTCTCATGTTTTGTCCGGCTGCTGAGTAAGGCGATACAAAGCAGACATTGATTTTCTGTGAATTGCTGAATTTCTTCAGGTGATCCATATTAGGTCAGACCTAGGCCAAATAGTTAATGTACAAGCACATAGAAAATCAACGATTCAGTCATCCAGG
>NW_008786032.1:0-233 GCF_000715545.1 Opisthorchis viverrini
TGCCGTCAGTGAGCTGCATGTTCGAAAACTTCCGTCTTGAAACCTGCCGTCGGTGCAGTCCATGATCGGGGAATATTCCAAGGTGCGATAAGGATCCTTTCAGTTTCTGCCCAAGGATTGAACACGAAACTTTCCTCTCGTCAGAATGCTTTTAACCTTACGACTTCCATGCGCTGGCGCCTCATCTACGGGAAGATATCCATAACCAAATTTAAGAGATGTTAGAAATGGCA
>NW_008786033.1:0-233 GCF_000715545.1 Opisthorchis viverrini
CACATCAATCTGGGTTTATTTGGAGACCCAGCTTGGTTCAAACTGCCCCTATCATTTATGATGGGCCCCAAAAACAGCGAAAGCGGTCGTGGTCGTCAGAGTTCCAGGAAACTTGTGAGCAGTTTTCTCCAAAAAAATATGCTGCATTATCTTACATGCTGTACCAACTGAAAAGTGGGACGGCCTTTGTGCGACACCTTCATTTGAGGACCATCATAACCGGGAAATTTAAA
>NW_008786034.1:0-233 GCF_000715545.1 Opisthorchis viverrini
GACCACAAATAATTCTATGTCATTCCAGGTGCTACCTGAGTTTTCTGGAAATGTAGCCAACGTGCAGGACTAATGTTCAGAATGTTGGCCCGAGCCTTTTTGGACGCTTTGCCAAAAAGCTCTCGCTGATTTTGAAATTGCATCGAAGCAGAAATGCTGCGCCTTGGATGCAAAATTCATTATTATGCGAAACCCTTGCTAATAAAATAAAAACTTATACGTCAAAATGTTTC
>NW_008786035.1:0-233 GCF_000715545.1 Opisthorchis viverrini
AGCGAGTCTCCTCGGAGGTTAGGCGCCACGATAAGTGTTTTATGGTCCACGGATTTATGGCCGGCAACAATTTTCGCAGGAGTTGGTTGGACGCGCTCAATTAGGGTTACGTCTTTAGTATGTCCCGAGTAGACAATTCGGTTGGCACATTCAAGAAGCTGTCTGACATAGGCCTTATAGAGCGGTTGGAAGTCCGTGCGGGTAACACGGAAGAAGGTGCACCGAATCATCCG
>NW_008786036.1:0-233 GCF_000715545.1 Opisthorchis viverrini
GACATGAGAGCTAAACATCTCAAAGGCCTGATAGACAGCGAGTTTAGGCCAACTGTCATTGGAAATTCAATATGGCGCAAGCAAAGTTACAGTGCCTCGATAGTCTAACCTGGGAACTAAATTAGTGTGGAGTTATCAACTCACTTTCCCTAAACTGAATGGAGAGTGCATTTGTCTTTTGTCCGTTGGCACACTCTATAATATCGTGCGACATTACATAGAATTAGTGACTC
>NW_008786037.1:0-233 GCF_000715545.1 Opisthorchis viverrini
TTCTGTGACTGCTGATCTTTGTTTTGCTGTATACAAATCTGGTGATTTCCATGCAATTTCTAATTATTAACAGGTAAATTTCACCAAAATATTAACAAGAATTTATACCATTCGGGTGCTTTTGCAACATGTCAACACGGACTCATTGTGACAGAACTTTGATCATTCAAGCGCTTACAGTTCAAGTTTTGGTTAGAAAGATTGAAGATAATCAGGGAAAAAGTACACCTTTA
>NW_008786038.1:0-233 GCF_000715545.1 Opisthorchis viverrini
TTCGACCGAAGGTACTGTGGACGCATTCATCTGTCGGGCAACGGGAACAGCCGGTTACAGGAACCGGCTCACGTACGTTCCATATGCCATTATTCTCGAAGCGCCTTTACGCGAAATATGAACGAATTTTTGGGCGCAGTGATGATTACCTGAGATGAAAAATTCTCGTTTAGAATTTTTGTGCACCAAGCATAAAGCATATCAGAGTAGACAACTTGGTTGGCGTATTCCGG
>NW_008786039.1:0-233 GCF_000715545.1 Opisthorchis viverrini
GGGAAAAAGTCCGAAAGCCGGTAATCGATTGACCTGAGGTTGGTTAGCTGTGGGCTATGCGGCCACTAGGACTGAATGTACTACTGCCACCACATTGTTTACGTATTCAAGCGCCTCTGAGATGTTCAGTGAGAGATTTACAATGCGTCAATGCAATAAGCCCCAGTTCAATAGCATAAGCCCACAGCGCACGAATGTTTTGATAATATATCAGGTTGGTGTGTGAATGTTGT
>NW_008786040.1:0-233 GCF_000715545.1 Opisthorchis viverrini
GTTGTTTAATGCGTTTTCCTTCTAAACAGGGTTTTTACTGAGCTGTCCAAAATCTGTACCCCACGTGATGATTTCTTCCATCGTTGTTTGGTACTTTTCAAAACGTAGACCGCAAAACGTTTTTGAGCAAGGGAAATCCAGTGCTGCACTGCATTTTTACGTGTCTCCTCTTCATCCTCATCGTGATTAAAGATTTTCGTGTTATCCTAACAACGTTTACCGTTCTTCATCTT
>NW_008786041.1:0-233 GCF_000715545.1 Opisthorchis viverrini
TGTATTGACGTGCATCCGGCGTTAACTGTAGCCACCTCTGCTGATACACGGATTTTATGTCGGCATCTTTGGAATATAACGCATTTTTAAGCTGGAGACCAGCCTGCACCCAAACCACCGGAGAACATTCTGCGTTGCATAGAACATCACTCAGTTGTCGCAACAACCCGACGAGATCTGCCTCCGCAGCCTTCTCGAGGAAATGCTGTGCAGCTTCCAATTCCTGTTGAACT
>NW_008786042.1:0-233 GCF_000715545.1 Opisthorchis viverrini
GTCTGGTGAAAAGGGGGTGTTATTCACGTCATTTGATCAGGGTTAATTGGGAAACACGGTTAGTCAGTCCGGGTGGGGTTGATCCTTTCACATGGCATTTCTTATGACACCAAGCTCGTTAGTGTAGACGAATTACTATCACTTTAAGTGCTGTGAATGGGCTTTGAGGAACGACCTTGGGACGATTTGGCGGCACTTGATACATCTCTCTGATTGGCTCATCCAGATCGATC
>NW_008786043.1:0-233 GCF_000715545.1 Opisthorchis viverrini
GAATATTTGTTCCACTTCAAGACTTATTAGAAAGTTCTTCTTCTCCGTTTTGCGGCTGAGCGTCCCAGGAGTCCATTCCGAATGGATTTCAGCTCAGTCGTTCCCAGTGCTCGGATATTTTCGACTGCTATTGAACGCTTTCTCCTTCATGGAGAACTGCCAGCAGCCTACTCTAGGCCGACAAGCCTCGTGATGAAATCAACAACCTGCAAGTTGTAGTGATGCGCGCACAA
>NW_008786044.1:0-233 GCF_000715545.1 Opisthorchis viverrini
ACAATTTTAAAACAACCTGGACGGATTTTCAATGAGAAGAACTTCAATCTGTGTTCACATGCATATTTCTTTCGATAAATCGATGGAGCCACGTGTCAAAATAGTTTACCACAAATTCCTAATTCGACGGATTCCGTACCGGTTCGATTTCGCCTAGACACTTTGTGAACTCAGCAAACACAAACTACAACAATCCCCCTCAAGTGGGACCATTTTTCTGAACTGGGTCCACT
>NW_008786045.1:0-233 GCF_000715545.1 Opisthorchis viverrini
TTGAGACTTGCAAGGTTGGTAAAACGAACCCTAGAAGTCCAGATATGTGATAGAATTCAGTAGAACAGGTATACCAGGTCTGCTACCAAAGCCCAATACAACAAAAACGGAATGAACTAACCATCCGCGTACAGTCCAAAGTGGGTATGTTTATGGAGTCGACAAAGCCGAAGATAACGCAACTGTGGTCAATAGTGTACAACTTGAACGAAGTGATGTGACCAGCTCTTGAC
>NW_008786046.1:0-233 GCF_000715545.1 Opisthorchis viverrini
TGGAGGTATTGTACTTCACAGAACAATACAACGTTACCCTAAGTCCGTCTCACAGCATGATAACCCCTGCTACGGGGCTCACTACTGTTTGTTTGCTTGTTTCGTTTCCGGCTTCCCTGGCCTTTCTCCTTTCCTTGAGGGACAAAGTTCTGAACACTGTGGCCCGCGGGGTCATTGCGAAAATGAGCCGCATCGGTGGTAGGAATGTCTTTTAGTGGGGCAACACTTCCGTC
>NW_008786047.1:0-233 GCF_000715545.1 Opisthorchis viverrini
GGCAACAGGGAAATCGAACAGCTTTATAAGATATAATTTACCAATCATTCTGAGATAACATCGTCACGATGGGGCTAGTCCAACTCGTAGGAAAAAAACGGGAGTTGGCACTTGACTGAGAACGGGCGGTACAGCAATGAAGCATGATGTTCTTTACGCACTCGTTGAAAACGATTCGATATTGTTTACTCGTGTCCGATTAGAAAATAAATGGATAACACAAACCCAGTCGT
>NW_008786048.1:0-233 GCF_000715545.1 Opisthorchis viverrini
AATGCACCCTTTCGCCTTGCCGTCACGCGTGTTACCCAAACTAATCCGTGGGTTTCGCTATCTGGTTGCCAGGTTGCCTTTAACTGGTGCGGACTTTAGCGTGCCGCTGGAAATCAGCAGACCCCAAACCGGTGGATGGAACCCGGCATGGTCCCAAAATTTCAGGTTTGTACAATTCTGTTATCTGATTGTTGTATTCGTTGTACCACATCTGTTAATGAAAGTCCATCTGA
>NW_008786049.1:0-233 GCF_000715545.1 Opisthorchis viverrini
AAAAAAAGAGGAATATATTGTTAAAATATTTTCGTTCCTTTCAGTGACTGCAACCCCCTCTTTTTTGAAGCTCTAGCAGTCTCGGAGCTACGACCCACGTCACATTTTGAGGTTTCCTACGAAATTTAATTCAGGGGACCGAAATTTTAGGTTCCCACCAGTTTACATCAATATAAATATAGCAGTGCGTGAACTCAGATTTGCTCAGCTTGGTGGCGCTTTCGAATCACAGA
>NW_008786050.1:0-233 GCF_000715545.1 Opisthorchis viverrini
ACGTCCCCAAAGTATATCATTGCCTATTTTCACAAAGCACTGCCGCATTTAGTTCGATAACATACCTGCAACTATTCACTTCCTACTTTTACGGTACACTCTCGTCTATTATTTCCCCTACCTGCGAACAAGCTCTTTAACCTTTCCTAGACCCCTAGGGACGCATTCATTCTAGTCTGCAGAACTCTTTCTTCGTAAATAAAAATCCTGTTGAGTTTCATTCTGTGCTTCTC
>NW_008786051.1:0-233 GCF_000715545.1 Opisthorchis viverrini
CTTGTGGAATGGTGCAACAAACTAGATGCGAGTTTTGGATAATGGACACCAATCTAAATTTCTTCGAGAGTTATACAGGATTTTCTACAGGTAGAGGTGTTATTAACAACGTAGACCAAACCAACTCGAAATAACTTCAACTGAACATGGCATTGGAATAGCTTGTCGCTGTTTGTCTAACTGAACTGCTTTCTGCGGGCGGAAGAAACAGTCTCAACAATCTAAGTTGATTC
>NW_008786052.1:0-233 GCF_000715545.1 Opisthorchis viverrini
ACAGGCACTTCGTCTACCCAGATTCACCTGTAGGTAACTGTCCTCAGTGGTCCACTACTGAACACCCGATTTAGAAGGAAATAACGAGGAGTGATTCATCAGAAGTCCATTATTTATTTCTTTGCAGTGTTTAAGAAAGTACATAGATTGCTCACTTTAAGGTTTCTCTTACATAGTTAGCTGCACGAACCAAAACGTTTGAAAACGAGATTGGTGATCAACTGGTGTCATTG
>NW_008786053.1:0-233 GCF_000715545.1 Opisthorchis viverrini
GGTGTGATGAGTCACACTTACTCTTCTCAATGGGAGGTGTTCCTCTTCACAGGTGTTCTGCTCGCTAGACAGTGATTTTTAATAAACTGTTACCGGTAACTGTTTGACAGAACTGGAAAGTATCCTCTTTGTATGGCTGATAGCCAACTTCAATGGATTGCTCTGTGTACCACTCGAGTAAGCTTAATTTTCACTCATTCGCACCACCTGCAGATTCCCCTACAGAAGAGCGG
>NW_008786054.1:0-233 GCF_000715545.1 Opisthorchis viverrini
AACTGAAGCAAATGATTGGCTGGTCCTAGGCCCGTGATCCATACAAAAACATAGAAACCACTACGTACGAGGCCCACCTGCTTAGGAGAGGTTTGCACTAATGACTACCCGTGGCATGGTGGCCGAGTGGGTTAAGCCTGAAAGCGGGCCTGGTTCACGGTTCAAGCCCGCGCGGCGCCGCCCGACCTATTTTCGGCTTTCCTTGTTAACATGTTACTTCATAGGATGCTACC
>NW_008786055.1:0-233 GCF_000715545.1 Opisthorchis viverrini
ACATTGCGAATTGTATGAAGAGGCTTAAAAATTTCATCGGGCATTTGTGATCTTTCCGTATACCGGAAATCCGGAAATCACTACCGAACTCTTTGATCCGCATTGGGAATTGTGCGCAGTGAGCACCTCCGAATAGATTCTACGTCGGAACCACTCCAATTGGTTTTTGAACTCGAAAGTGCTGGATCGCGGGTAGCCGATCAACTGTTTGATTAATCTGCGAACACATGAGA
>NW_008786056.1:0-233 GCF_000715545.1 Opisthorchis viverrini
ATTATTCTAGTAAATAGCATACTATAATGATGCAGCTGCAGTTATGAAGGACAGTTATTGGCGGTGTTCTGATATTAATTCGTCCGCGTGCTTTCCTTAGTCACCTCAGTTGAGCAATGTCAAATTACTGGTATGTCTCGAGTAATAACAAAATATGCAAAAAATGGAAAACGACTTTTGGCATACTTCTGGATCTTGAACGAGTCCGTAATAGATGCTGATAGAATACATGC
>NW_008786057.1:0-233 GCF_000715545.1 Opisthorchis viverrini
TCTCACTTCGCTGTTGATATTGTCATTCGAACGTACAATCTACGGTCAGACAAAGTGTAAGTATTCTGGTGACTTGTCGTTTGGAAGACGGGCTTGTTTGTTTTTATTATAATGCGATGAACAGTGAGACATGTACATGCTTGATTACTCTTCTCGTTCAGTTCACACTAGCCAATGCTACATAAATGACTTGCCCACTCTCTTTGGTATTTCAGTGTTTGCTTTGGATCGCC
>NW_008786058.1:0-233 GCF_000715545.1 Opisthorchis viverrini
CTTGAGTGGACAGACGAGCGAAAAACTGACCTAACGGCGTTGATCGACTGACCTAGTTTTATTCGCCCTGTGAATCTATCGTGCAACGATACGTCGGATTTTTGGAAGCGTCCTGATGGGTCCACAAGACTTGAGAATCCGGACAGTTTTACCTGAGTTCTTTCGGTTTATACAGGACGATTTCTTGACCGCCAGTTTGATACGACCCATGTCTTGTAACGGTAGCAGAACAC
>NW_008786059.1:0-233 GCF_000715545.1 Opisthorchis viverrini
ATCCAGATTGCTGTCACGTGAACAAAAAGCATGATGTGTACAACTGCCATTGGCTCACTAGTGGGCACTCAAATCCACTGACTTCAATGGGCCGAATTGTCATGAGTCATCCACAGCCTCGGTGACGATGCGCTTGGTAGAACCGGTTAAAAAACGTTTCTCCAACGGAAAGTGACCAAGGATAACGCAGCATACCAACGCTTCAGTCGATCAAACAAAGGTTGAACACAAAT
>NW_008786060.1:0-233 GCF_000715545.1 Opisthorchis viverrini
TAAAGTTACATTTGCGGAATATTCACCTGCTTACAAAAAACTGAGTTATTAGGTTAGATTGGATATATATGTATTCAAACTCTTCCTCACTTTCTGCTCTATCCTTCAGCAGTTCCAGATATCCGGGGCTTATTCATCAACCGTGTCCATGCCTCTGTTCATCCATTTTACTTGGAGTTAACTGGTAGACAACACAGATACTACTCTCAAAGGGACACTACTCATGTTTTTTT
>NW_008786061.1:0-233 GCF_000715545.1 Opisthorchis viverrini
CTGGAGATTCCGCACGGACAACCGCACAAAAGCCCTCCAAACGGACTGGGACACCATCATTCTACAAAACGCTATTTTTATCCAGCAAATACGCTGAATAGAGAAACGATTTCGCGAATTTCCGTTTCGCCTTAGATCATTCTCTAGGGATGAAGTTATTTCACCTGAGAAACAATTGGAAGAAAATGATAGCTCCGAATAAATTCTGCTTCACAGTATTTACTTTTTTGCTA
>NW_008786062.1:0-233 GCF_000715545.1 Opisthorchis viverrini
CGCTCACGTTATTTATCGCAGTAATAGCTTCACTTAAAAGGTGGAAAAATAAACCCGTACATAAATTATATATGGTGAGGATTCTTTTTCAAATGCCGGTAATCCCCGGGGAATAGTGGTGGGTGAATTGTCTTGACAAACTTCTTAACACCACCAAAATGTTCAACCGTCACTTGAATAACTTTGCATGGCAGGTATCAGTACCCGCGAAGAATATCAAACGTATCCCGCAC
>NW_008786063.1:0-233 GCF_000715545.1 Opisthorchis viverrini
TGGCTTTGTTGAAGGAAATAACAAAAACGAAACGCTGTAACATTCTGCTGGCCAGTTTTACATCAAACAAATTTTTTGAGCTTTGGAGGTCAAACAAGTTCATTTGGGACAGACAGACTTCGATCATTGTGTCGGATTCAAGTCATCATCCTGGACGGTAATAGACTGAGTCAAAACGCTCTGGACCAGGTTCTGATCTGTTGGGGGTTGTGCGGTATATGTGAAAAGATGCA
>NW_008786064.1:0-233 GCF_000715545.1 Opisthorchis viverrini
CAGGCAATCCCCCAGCAACCAATCGTTTTGAGGGTATTTGATACTCATTAGGATCCACATGAATGTGAGTAGAATTGGAGGTCTCAGCCACCCAAACTCACACTGAAGACGTCTTTTCGCTTGGTGGTGAAACGTTTGCAGGTGAAGTATCATGCTGGACGGACAGATCAAATGTCACCTGGTCGACAACCAGTTAAGCTACCCGAGCTACCGTTTCCCAGACACTTCTATTT
>NW_008786065.1:0-233 GCF_000715545.1 Opisthorchis viverrini
GACCGGTTGATTTTTGAAAACCCAAGCGTCTCATCTTTGCAAGTGAGATTAACTCTATTCCAGATGTTTTTTTTCTATTTCGCTCGAAGAAGGGATGAACCGTTGAAGACGAAGTGGTCCATGATCAACACTGACGTGTGTCTTCCAGCAGCAATTGGCCAGATAACAAAATCGATTTTGACGAAAACTCGCCTCAGACCACTGCGAACTTGTTTTTGCAGAATGTCGTACGA
>NW_008786066.1:0-233 GCF_000715545.1 Opisthorchis viverrini
ACTCAGTTGAGTCTCGTGTTACTATCAATCTCCTTTGCCATGTCATAAAGCCAACTACAGCAGTTGAGAAATCCATCAGAAACCAACCCTCTGGTCACGTTTATTTGAGGCTTCTCATCTATGTCACTTTGATATGCGGGATTTAGAACTCTGAACAGACAGCATTGGAACTGGTTTCGCCATGCAGCGATAGCAGCGTAATCTGCTGAGCAAGCAACGACCTTAGTTTTGGC
>NW_008786067.1:0-233 GCF_000715545.1 Opisthorchis viverrini
GGAAATTTTATCATAACTTTTAGTTCTTACCTTCTTTACGAAACTTGCTGTCCTGATCATTTTCAAAGTTTGTGACCGAGCAAAGGAGAGCATGTGGTTTTCCCCTGGAATTGAATCAGCAAGCAATAGCAGGAATCTATCAAGATACAGAAACGGAACACTCTGTGAAAAGGCGGAGTTGGCAGCCAAGAGAAATGACAGTCAAAAGAAATCAATCACATGTGATGAAAAAA
>NW_008786068.1:0-233 GCF_000715545.1 Opisthorchis viverrini
GTAGATGCGATCACGCCTAAACCGACACGACCCAAATGTTCGAGGATTTCGGGTGGATACGCATGAATATGGTTTTTTGGTCCTTCTCGCTCATTTGCCAGACAACGTGTTTCTTTGATGCCGAGCCGGGTTGCTTATGGGTTGGATGACACCAATAGGGTGCATTCCTCTGGCGGTAATCTCGGTATACACAGGATTTTCCGGTAAACTGTTGTCGGGTTCGTGTCTCTGAT
>NW_008786069.1:0-233 GCF_000715545.1 Opisthorchis viverrini
GCTCAATCATCACCACAGGCTTCAATAATCGCCCACCAGACCATGTTTAGCATCACTTAACGTCCACTATAGTATTTGGTGAGAGTCAATGGACTTTATTCAAAAGTTTAGAGGATTTTTATTATATGCGCCCAATTGATTCGCTCATATTAAGTTCTACTCGTGTTGCATGTATTGGTAAAACTGCGTGGAACAGTCCCATTTCACAATCCATGTATTCTGTCTGCGCTGTC
>NW_008786070.1:0-233 GCF_000715545.1 Opisthorchis viverrini
GCTGAATCTCTCGTTTATGATGTTCTCACTTTTGCTTTCCTCATCAACTGCCAATTATGTGACAGAAACTTGACTGCAGAACACCATGGACCTTAGTGTGAGTTTTTGTGTTCCTTTTGGACACTTTTATTGTCAGACCGCTTATGCTGGCTTGTCTGAAGCAGTGATCTCTCTTCAGTCATTGAAACCACCCATGACAATAGAACATTCACATCCCCTCCTACAGCAAACAC
>NW_008786071.1:0-233 GCF_000715545.1 Opisthorchis viverrini
TATGCTAGACCGCGACAGAGATTTCATGCGGAAAATTTCGGGTGGTAAATGGAGTAGAATTTTTCGTTGACACCTGATGCTTAAGCAAGGTGTGTCCGGTTGGAAACAGAGACCTTCGCGCTCTAACCACTGATCCATCTCACCCAAATAAAGTGGTGCGTACAGGATGAATGAGCGCCGGAAATATTTTTTGTACCAAGTTTGATCAAGCTAATGATGAACTTATAGATTGA
>NW_008786072.1:0-233 GCF_000715545.1 Opisthorchis viverrini
GTTATTTCCCACTTTGCGTGATGACATTTGTCGGCTTATTGGTAGACAACTTGACCGACTCGGCTCCAACTGACAGGATCCGTTTTGCTTTTTTCTGTCGTAAACGTTCTAAGGATCACCCACTTGACCTATGGGTCTCTATAAACCGTAAAATCATGTTTAACAGTCGGATATAATTATCCTTCTCAAGCAGGAACCCAGAAACCGAACCTAAAGCTGCCACCTTGACGTGG
>NW_008786073.1:0-233 GCF_000715545.1 Opisthorchis viverrini
ATTGTTTAATAACTCAAACCGGATGCTTCAGTAGAGTACCGCCTTTCCAGCAATTCCTCTAAAAAACTGGTGCAGACGGCAGGAAACCATTCTACCTTGGTCTTCTTGCCTTGATGAGTCGAAGCCATCCAAGCGGATACAAGTTTCTGTTCAGTCAGCAAATAACAAAGCACGGAGAGTTTGCAGGCGCAGAAGCCAACTTTCCTGATGAAAGGAAAATCGGTCTGGTGTGT
>NW_008786074.1:0-233 GCF_000715545.1 Opisthorchis viverrini
GATTTGCGTCTGACGAACTAGTCTGTGAAAAGACGCTATGGTGGCGTGTGAAAACTGATTTGTCTCTCAGTTCCGGTCCCAATTATCCGTTCATTCTGACAGGCGACCTGAAAATTCTCAATCAGACCTATACTGGTTTCGATTTCTCAAAGGATGAATCGGTCCAAGGATGACCCTACAGCAGACGACCTAATCGTACGCCTTCTCCAATGTCCAATCCACTCGGGTCACTA
>NW_008786075.1:0-233 GCF_000715545.1 Opisthorchis viverrini
TATTTAAAAAAATACGAAGTTTCATCCTCCATTTTGATTGATTGAGAAAGTCTATAAAGAATCGAATACAAGGCGCTATAACAGTTATGCCTCTGACATTAGATTAGATTGATCCATCGTACATAGATTCTTTGAACTGCTGCAGTTTTTGGCAGTGTTGGTCTGTGCTGAACATCCTTCTTTCCGAACCATGACCGAAGTCGGTCGACAGAGAGTCTTGCAGGTCATACTCG
>NW_008786076.1:0-233 GCF_000715545.1 Opisthorchis viverrini
AAAACACGGCTTTCTCTGTATTGGGACGTTTATCATCGTCTAAGCGACCCCCAATCGTCCCCGTGCGTGGTTTGGAAAGACTCAGTTTTGACGCTTCTGTCTCGAGTTTGTTATTTTTGAATAGTTCCGCTAAGCTTACTCTTGATGAAGTGGTGTTTTGGTAAGTTCCTCCAAGCAGGTGCTCCGCCTTATTTTGAAGACATGGTTTTTTGCAAAATTGACTATGACCGTTA
>NW_008786077.1:0-233 GCF_000715545.1 Opisthorchis viverrini
AGCTGGATACAACGTATGCTGACCATCATTAGAAAACCAGAGAAACTTACCAGCTGTGACAAAATCCTCGGCTTCAGTGGGAATCTTGCGGCAACCGTAGAGGAGTTCTTCGTCCAGGTTGGCAATGACCGTTCCAATCTGATCCTGCGTGGACGTAATCCAAACGAATAACGTCCAAGTCAGTTTGAGGTTGTTTCGTACACCAATACGTAAGGAAACACACGAAGAAACCA
>NW_008786078.1:0-233 GCF_000715545.1 Opisthorchis viverrini
GATTTTCATAGGAAGAACGTTACCCTCTTGGTGAAACAATGCTTCACAGGCAGCGGAAAACAGACTATAGACTAATTACCTGCTTTGGGCGTCCCTCTGGTTGTTTGTCTTTATTCCAAAACTCCACTAAACACACTTACCGAGATTGAAGTTCCGTGCAGGTCGTTAATTCAAATTACCGACGTTCAAACATGCCAAAATGTGTGTTGGTCGATTATTCCCATCCAAGGCAC
>NW_008786079.1:0-233 GCF_000715545.1 Opisthorchis viverrini
ATGTGCACGCTGCAAAGCAGTGCTCGTTGAAGAGGCATTTTGGTCTGAATGACGAAAAAAATCCATATGTCATTCGCAGAGGACTCAGCGAGCGCCTTTGTCGTGCATGTTGAGAATGAACCAGACGACAACACGAGGTAATCTGGCTCTCTTCAAACATGCCGTTCTCACTGCATCATGAGAAATCGCACCACAAGGCGTTCGCCGTTCTACGTATGATCCGGCACACCTTC
>NW_008786080.1:0-233 GCF_000715545.1 Opisthorchis viverrini
AACTCAGTGTTTTTTCTCGATGTTTTCCCAGTATTCTTCAACTGAGAACAAGCATTCCCACACACATTTGAGAAACCTGGTGGTGTGCACCAACGGGTATGTTAACTCGCTCTATGACACAATGTTTGCCGGTGTATGCAGTTCACGAATGTATCACCGCACAACTTTTTCGCAACAGTAACTAAGGTGACTATATAATATAGCTACGGGAACCGCGCCAAAATTTATGCAAT
>NW_008786081.1:0-233 GCF_000715545.1 Opisthorchis viverrini
CTTTTCCTGTGGGGAAACTCGGAGCGTAGGTTTAACAATAACAGGCTTAACCAACTGAGGAACAATATTTTGGCCGTGGATTGTCATATTATGCAAGACACTCGATGAGCGCTTTGTCTAATTGCGCGCGGTGAATAGTTTTGTGGAAACAGAACATATAGAGAAGTTTCTTCACCAGCCTACCTCATCCTGTTACTTCTAGTGGCTATTCGACATAGTATCGACGTATTGTC
>NW_008786082.1:0-233 GCF_000715545.1 Opisthorchis viverrini
GTCCCGCTTGGCTATGACACACCTGTCACATCAGAGCAAATGATTCATTCATCTTACATCCATCGTTGAGCGAAAAGGACCGGAGTGTCCGACCTGTTTTGTCACTTGGATAGCTGATACATCGACGAAGAAGGCCCTAATTTTCGTGGCTCATCCAAGCGATATTTGGAGTAGATCAAGCTTTGTAAGTGTTTTAGGATCACGTCCAGCTGTTCAAGCCATTCAACGATCGT
>NW_008786083.1:0-233 GCF_000715545.1 Opisthorchis viverrini
GCATACTTGCTTTGAGTGCGATGTGCCACTGGGGGACCTCGTTTTCACATTTCTCCCAGTTAGGTTTCACGTGAACTCCTCAAATTCGGTCGAGGAAGAGGGTGAATCTTTCTTCCACAATAATCTAGCAGCTGGAGGTATGAGCAAAGGTGCATTCCATCCAGGCTTTCGCACTGTAATGGACCACACCCTTTAATCGCCAATGTTAACGGGATGACCAAGATGCTAATGAA
>NW_008786084.1:0-233 GCF_000715545.1 Opisthorchis viverrini
TCTGCACGATGGACTAGGCCCCACTCATTCCCGTGTATAGCTAACACTTCGTCAGTTGTAGGTATGTTCAACTCGATAGTTTATAGGCATCTGGTTAATGTCAGTATCCGTCTCATTCTGCAGCTAAGCAGCAAGCTAAAAAAACAGTAACAAATCTCAACTCTTAGTCCTCTGGTTGCGAGTTCATTGTATCAGCGTGAAGCGGAGAAGTAGCATTGTTCAAAGTCCAGGTG
>NW_008786085.1:0-233 GCF_000715545.1 Opisthorchis viverrini
ACGTGTGCCTTGAGTGGCTGATTGGGTGTGTCCGATTTGTTCGCACGCAAAAGCGTTGTGGGTTCCCTGGGTATGAACTCAGATATTAGCTCATCCACCGCGAAAGCGGATCCGTTGGCTGCGCGTACACAAAACACGCGTGTCATTACATACCTGTTTTTCTGAGTTACTTTAAACAAGACTGTAAACAATACTGGCGAGTGGCTGACGAACCCATCCTACCAAATGTCTAT
>NW_008786086.1:0-233 GCF_000715545.1 Opisthorchis viverrini
GACTCATCAGGTAGACGCAGTCTACGAGTATTTGTCAACAGCATGTTCAACCCGAATCCATAGCATAACACACGTGAACGTATCTAAACGCCAGCTGCGCACATAACTTATGCAATCAATCGGAAGTTACGGGAGACAGGAGGGAGGAAGTCACGAAAAAATTTGGACTGCCAGGATGATCCACCAAGGTTCGCTAGTCTACTGTTTGATCATTTATGGAAACCAGGAAGAGG
>NW_008786087.1:0-233 GCF_000715545.1 Opisthorchis viverrini
GCAGTGCTTCATGCAAAATCCAGGTTGAGGCGTTGAAGGTTGCCGAACACTGCAAAATGAGGCAGTTAAGAGTAATGGTGAATAGGCTCCGTACGAATTTCACAAATGAAACTTAGGTCATCAAAAATCGCCGTGTGGAGAAGAGTAGCAATAAATGATTCGTTGGCACATCTTGACCGGTCGTTTCAGGAGGACATGGTCCCAATTAAGGAAATGTCCCTCATACGGAACAG
>NW_008786088.1:0-233 GCF_000715545.1 Opisthorchis viverrini
GAGGTTATCCAGCACACCTTTCCGAACTAAAAGCACCTTATGAAATATCCGTATTTCTAAATTTAAATAAGTGTCCTTTAAACTCCTACAAACGGGTGATGTTGGAGGATTTGAATTATATGCGGTATCAGGGATTCTGACCAACAAATATTTGGCGACGAAGTTTGTTTCAAAGAAATGGTCTGTCGTTCGTTTGACTGCTTACCAATTTGCAAATTATTGTTAAGATGATG
>NW_008786089.1:0-233 GCF_000715545.1 Opisthorchis viverrini
TTAATTCTAAGCCAAAGGATACAAGGCCATATACACACATCTGGGTCACACGCGGATATTGTACAGTCACAGAAGTGTTTTCCTCGATTTTTCTACTAAGTTGGTGATAAATTTTGGACAATTTTTGGTGATGACAGATGGCAATCCACATACTCGTCTTGATTTTGGACGAACTCTGAAGGATGGGACTGAAAAGTTTGTGCCAATTCAAACGTCCAACACAGATGGATATT
>NW_008786090.1:0-233 GCF_000715545.1 Opisthorchis viverrini
CGTATAACCGTGAATAGAGACGAAGACGCACTTATGAAGAAAAAAACATTCCGGCCTGCCACCACTAAAGACGTGTGGTCCACGATCAGCGTCAACTAAAGCTTGCAGCTTAATTTAACGAAAATGGGATGAATGCGTTCTTGCGCATCGCCCTGTTCGTAATTCAACACAGCAGTCGCTCTGCGAACCAATCCACTTCCTTCTTCAATGTCGAATCTCAATGCTTGGTTGTC
>NW_008786091.1:0-233 GCF_000715545.1 Opisthorchis viverrini
CACCTGGACTTTGAACAATGCTACTTCTCGGCTTCACGCTGATACAATGAACTTGCAACATGAGGACTAACAATTGAGATTTGTTACTGTTTTTTTAGCTTGTAGCTTAGCTGCAGAATAAGACGGATACTGACATTAACCACATGCCTATAAACTATTGAGTTGAACATACCTACGACTGACGAAGTGTTAGCTATTCACGGAAATGAGTGGGGCCTAGTCCATCGTGCAGA
>NW_008786092.1:0-233 GCF_000715545.1 Opisthorchis viverrini
TGGCGGCTTGTTTAACTGCATGTAAGTTAAGCAATTTCGGACGAAATGGTAGATCTGTAAGTACACAACTGCGTGTTAGTAGAATCAGTCTCATTTGTGATCCAACACACGCAATTTGTGCTTTTATATTTTTAACAGATAGTCAGTCGTTCTAGTGAAACCATTATGATCTGATGACTCGAAATTACAAGGTTTTATTAAACTGAAAAATATTACATTACCCGTTCTTCGTT
>NW_008786093.1:0-233 GCF_000715545.1 Opisthorchis viverrini
TCAGTAGTAACGGCAGTACCAGTGACAAACTACAAATCATTTGTTGCTATTTTTGAATTCCCAATCACAGCACTTCTCTTTGATATTACAACTGAGGCTGGTTTCCGCAAATGAAACCAGTCTGTGCTGAGATGCCTTGTTTGGACGCGTCTTCACTGAGTAGAACATAAGTTTGACGGGGTGCGAAGCCTACCTGATGAGCCTTCCGGTAGAACAGCCTTCAGCGGCCTTGT
>NW_008786094.1:0-233 GCF_000715545.1 Opisthorchis viverrini
AATCACAAGGGGAGCCGCATAAATACGTATAATTTCATACAGTGCCGGTCTTCGCATGGTACGATTAGTGTGGGTGCGTTGCTCGCTTTAAAGGAAAGAGCTGGCAGGCTCTTGCTTAACTTCCATCCCGGAATATCTCTCAGTATATAATAAACATCCACCCTTAGCTCCAAGACGTGTTTACGGTGTTGGTGCACACAAAGGAAAGAATATCGACGGGCGTCAGCTCATGT
>NW_008786095.1:0-233 GCF_000715545.1 Opisthorchis viverrini
CGGTTTGTGGCCACAACACCGCAGTGACCCGAAAGACAAACAGAGGAGCTCAATCGATAGAAAGCAGGACATATATATGGAAGAGGTTAGGCAAGAGAAACACTGATTGACTTGAAGACAAATTGTTTTGTTTCCCAAGACCCTTTCTGAAGGAAGGCTAGGTCGAATATATTGGAAATATGTTCACGGGTGATGGATAGTGAAAAACAAGTAGAGTACCTCATAAAGGCTCA
>NW_008786096.1:0-233 GCF_000715545.1 Opisthorchis viverrini
TCAAACTTCATATCAGATTTTCGTTTATTTGATGCGTTTTCACGACTGCAGACGCCATAGAACCCTGACGCAAGCAACACAATCTGATGATGATGATGATGATATCTACTATTTTGATTATTCGTTTCCCTAGCCTGAAATGAAACACATTGATATATAGATGTCGTTTGAATACATCAGCCGGCTGACGATTTGGACCAAATGGTAAGCAGACAATCTAGTCAGCTAAACAT
>NW_008786097.1:0-233 GCF_000715545.1 Opisthorchis viverrini
GGCCAAAGTATTTCGTTCGTATTGAGTGATGCGCTGGTGGTCGTGGTCTACCGTTGGGTGATATGAATGCGTGAATACGGACATGCTGATAACCTGGAGAAGGCGCCTCACTGGCTTCACTCACCTATCTCACAGGACAGTAAATTATGCTTGCAGACCACCATAGAATACGACTGCCCACAGTAGTGAGACTCGCTGATCTTTGATTCTTTGCTCAACGTTGACCTTCCAGG
>NW_008786098.1:0-233 GCF_000715545.1 Opisthorchis viverrini
AGTAAAATTTCAAATACTTTTAAAATACCAATTACGGAAATGGCAAGTACACAATTGACATGGGGGTTCTGGTAGTTCATCACTACCCACCTGCACATAAAATTTGTAGTAGAAACAGCGTTGTAGTATAGCTTTAGCGTCCGCGTCTAGTACATAATACACAAGATTGTTGGTGGTGGTGATTAGAACAGGTAGTCTTTGTAGTCGTTCGTCTTTTTGATGTTTTACATGAA
>NW_008786099.1:0-233 GCF_000715545.1 Opisthorchis viverrini
GGCCGGTAACATACATTAACGGGTCACATTTGGATGGGGTTACATGTAAGTACGCTTTTTCTTACCCAACCAGTCCTTAGTCCTGTCCACCTTAGTACGGGCAGCTTTAGACAGGATGCGTTCAGTATCACTTTTCCACATGAATCGCCATTCTGGCTGGTACTAACATACGACGAAGAATATATCTAAGGCGTGATAAAGAGCGTGTTGGTTACCATCCCCTCAACGTTTAT
>NW_008786100.1:0-233 GCF_000715545.1 Opisthorchis viverrini
TATCTTTTTCCGTCAATTTTTGCACTATCTGGCTTGCTAGTTTGCTTTAACCAGGTTCGTTGAGAGATGTTGTATGTAAATGAAAAGAAAGTTGGCTGAAAGCTCTTCCAATACCAAGTTGAACAAATTCAGTGTTTTCGATCCCGCCCGTAGTTAGTTGTGATAGAGAAGGAAAGAGAGGTGGTCTTTAGAATAGTTGATCATAGGTGATAAACTCATCTGCACAATAAACC
>NW_008786101.1:0-233 GCF_000715545.1 Opisthorchis viverrini
TAGTAGCATTCTTAGTTGTCTCGCTTGCTGGTGGACGTCCGAAATTTCTGCTGCGACAGGAACTTTGTAGCCAGTTAATGAATGTTGAGGCTAAAGAGCAGTTCAGTTTTGTGTCAGTCTCCGCTAAAACTACTAACAATTTCGAGCAGAGCATAATGTTGCATATATAAAAACTTCTGTAAAACCGATCACCATAATGAAGAGTTTAAAACTTTGTAGCCCAGCTTCAAAAA
>NW_008786102.1:0-233 GCF_000715545.1 Opisthorchis viverrini
CTACTTGAACCCAAATAGCACGAAATTAGTGAAGTGCACTCATTTGGAAGGCGGTTTGGTTTTGAATGGACACAACCAAATCTCTCGTTTACGTAGTTAATCTGTAAGGCTCTCCTGGTGCGTGGTCTTCATCTGCTCTCGAAAATCAGCTAGTGGTCCCATCTATCCGTTTGCATACAGCTGTGCATACGGTCCCGATGACTGTGATGATGCAGTCTGCTTTGTCAGGGTGT
>NW_008786103.1:0-233 GCF_000715545.1 Opisthorchis viverrini
GTTTGAAATCTATCTGTACTCATTTCTAAGATTCAGCTAGTAATTTTTTATTGCCCCTATGTTTTGCTGCTATCTTGTTATCTGTCCAGTGAAGAAACGAACGAGAATTTCAAATGTATTAGTATCGAAGTCAAGGGACGACGAGATGGTGGAGCTCCTGTACGCTTGCCGTTGTTTCGTCCAGAAGCTGTGTTCCACACTAGTCATTCAGGACTGGAATCCTGCTTCCTGGT
>NW_008786104.1:0-233 GCF_000715545.1 Opisthorchis viverrini
AAGAGAGAGTTGCATACTTAGTACTTTGTTCAAGAGTTGACTTTGAAAAAGGGGACGCACCGGGACTCCATTGTAATAGAGCGATTTAATTATTCAGCCAAAATAATACGAAACGCTGAAGGAAAAATGATGAATAAGTTGACGTGCGCAAAACGACAAGTGAGAGATACAAGAACGGAGAATAAATGGGTGTCGTTTTGCTACGACTGATTCCAGCAATCTGTTGGACCACG
>NW_008786105.1:0-233 GCF_000715545.1 Opisthorchis viverrini
GTACGCAACTTCTGTTGAGTTCCGTCGAAATCGAACTTCACAAAAAGACATTCCAAGAATTCCGTCACCGGATCCCGATAAGAGTAGCTTTCTTGTTGAATCAAATAGACCAGATCGCGAATCAGACTCTTCTTCTTTTTATCCGTACTGGTGATGACGCACACAGTCAGGTAGCGGAGCAAGTGAGGAGCCAATGTTTGAATAGCATTCAAATGCCTGCGAGGAACAGTTTG
>NW_008786106.1:0-233 GCF_000715545.1 Opisthorchis viverrini
TCAAATTCTTTCATGCGTGCCACCGCTTTTGAATGTCTTGTAATAACTTTTTAAAATCCAAGCCTTGCATTTTTCAAGGTTAGGAATAAAACACATAAATACTGTCAGCTATTCAACATTCGTGATACTAGTCATTCTGTGAGCTCAGGGCCAGCAGATATCAACAATCGCGAGGATTCCCACAAACCTCGCTGTGCATTCATCTAACTGTGCTGTTTGCATTGGTGGAAAAA
>NW_008786107.1:0-233 GCF_000715545.1 Opisthorchis viverrini
ACTGGTAAAAGCGACCTGTATGATAGATCAGCCAGTATATCTAGTCTAAGTAGGTGGCTAGTGTAAACGGGTTTTGATTCAAAATTGGATCACCGCCTACCGGATATTCGCCGTTTGGATTCTTACTTATAAAGACGTCTGAGAACTTAGTATCTATCGGGGCACTGCGGAGAATGATGAGTACCTCAACTAGTACGTCGTAAGACCATGCGGTTTGCGATGAGTTTGTTGAG
>NW_008786108.1:0-233 GCF_000715545.1 Opisthorchis viverrini
CCCCTGCTACTAAAAATTGTTTTTCCACCACAATTCTCGGTAGCGGTGTTTCCGGTAGTGGAAGCAGACCGAATGCGCGCTAACAAATCGAACCGATGCTGTTCGCCGTGCATCAGAACGAGGGTGAACTGTAGTGGTGATGGAAAGAAACAGATTAGCTTAGACCACGTCCGTCCATAATCGGGCTAATCCAATACAATTAGCATTCATTGGTCGGATGACACACACACACA
>NW_008786109.1:0-233 GCF_000715545.1 Opisthorchis viverrini
CACCGGAATGATGTGGCAATAACAGTATGCGTTCAGCGCGATTTTTGTAGTTTGAATGCTATATTAGAACAGCCAGTAATTACGCCATCATATGTTTAGGGAACCAAGTGTTTAATCCACAGTCCACTGCCTGTCTAATATGTTGGGATTCATTAAAATTGATTGTGTCAATCACTTCAGTTGCAGAAACGCTTTTCACCGTTTGAGTTGATATTGCCACAGGCCCTAATTTT
>NW_008786110.1:0-233 GCF_000715545.1 Opisthorchis viverrini
GGTTTTGCAACAACTGAGCACGTATGGTGCTGTGCTTGATGTGCCATGGGATGCTTCATAACACGTGTGTGATAAATAATCTGTCATTTCAAAGAAGTTACAAGAACCAACCTGTCAATAGCACTTGCTTAGCGTCAGCCCTATCATGTAAGATATCTTTCAATTTTAGGACATTCACTGGGTTGGTGTGATGAGCCAAATCTGATAATAAGACGGAAATGAAGGCTGCTAAA
>NW_008786111.1:0-233 GCF_000715545.1 Opisthorchis viverrini
TACTCGTTTTTGACAGTAGGTCCGAGAAGTGTCGATAACAAATATACTGTCCTGGATTTAAGGTGGAAACTGCTGCTTGCAACCGGAGTAACCTATTTACTGCAAATGTCTGGTGAGTAGTATTCAGAGGAACATGCGATAGGTTCATTTTTGAGCTGCCATTCTGGTCATCACAAACGTTGTCCTTCGAAGTTATTTAAAATGGTTTAACAGACGAAACAAGCTTGTACCAC
>NW_008786112.1:0-233 GCF_000715545.1 Opisthorchis viverrini
GCGGTGCCAACCGATGAAAGGGGATACGAGGGGAGCAACCCATCTCTTGGAATCCAGTTTTCTCGGAAGTTGGCGAATTATGGCCCGCTGGTGTTCAACGCCTCTTGCTGTGGACAACCTGCGAAAATTAATATATCGTGACAATGACAGAACGCCTGTCGCGGTTGATCGAGGCGGCGGTCGTGCCATACCAACGGGTGATGACGATCATTGTAGCCTACCGCGGGGTGCCA
>NW_008786113.1:0-233 GCF_000715545.1 Opisthorchis viverrini
CCAATGCCCGTGACGGGACTTGAATTGATGATGCCTGAAATACGACGCGAGTGTGTTCCCACGACTCCACGAGCGCATGCTGGAGTCATCTGAATGGTCACGCCTGAACAGGAGGTAAACATGTTCGCGCTTGAGTGACCCCCGAACGACGATTGGTGTGCCAGTCAGGACAGAAGGGCGATTGTTCAGACGAGCACGAACTCCCGCAACCTCCTACAACTGCAGGTGTATCG
>NW_008786114.1:0-233 GCF_000715545.1 Opisthorchis viverrini
GAACATCAAGCAAGATAAGATCGTTAGGATTTGAAGTTGGCGGACAAATACTATACGAATGAGGGCAAAAAAGAGGATTCCAGCCTGACATGTTACAAGAAAAGTGTAAAGTGCGGAAAATAGGGAACTAGAACATCAGATCTGGTTAACGGCAGAGATGGAAAAATCCAACCTGTCACATTGAACTAAAACCCAAACCACCTATGAGGCCTCGTGGCCTTGGGCCGTTGGGC
>NW_008786115.1:0-233 GCF_000715545.1 Opisthorchis viverrini
ATGTGTTGGCCAATCCTGAGCCTTCTGTGCACGGTTTACGTCCTGTGTTTGAAGAAATGAAGCGGTCAGCGGTCAGATACAGGACGGCTACACCGGTGAGAGGCGTAAACGTGGCTTCATTTTTGACCGGTCAAAGTAAGTCGAACTCTGAGAAAGCTTAACGGATCCATTTTTTATTTAAACATAAATGTATGTCTTTGAAATATTCCGATGACTGGTCAGGCAGATCGCAA
>NW_008786116.1:0-233 GCF_000715545.1 Opisthorchis viverrini
GGCCTGAGGTTTTCCCTAAATAAGCTAAGTTGGATCAAGATGAGATGTGCAACAGACGTTAGTTCATAGAAATATGTCGGAATATCGGAAGCTCGGGTCGGGTGAACGCCAAGCTTGCACCCGCTTCATCACTCAAAAAATTATCATCCTCGCGCACCGAGCCTTCCAATGATGATGTCCACCCAACTGGTGATGAAACATTTTCAACCTAATTTATCAGATTCTGTAGACAG
>NW_008786117.1:0-233 GCF_000715545.1 Opisthorchis viverrini
ATACAGTACTTTGGTAACCTTATTCTTGGTAGCTTCTAAGTCGTGTTTCCTGCGATTTCTGTTGATGCGTTAGTAGGATGATTTTTGCCAGATTGTAGGTACGAGAAATCGGCTTGCGGTACCTACTTTTTCTGACCAATATTAAGAGGACTTGTGTCCTTGTCACATTTCTTGTGGTTGTCATCTGTTATGTTCACTGGCTTCTTAAGAGAATGTTGTTCAGCTGTAGCACC
>NW_008786118.1:0-233 GCF_000715545.1 Opisthorchis viverrini
ATATTTAGAACGTGGCAATAGTCGGCTTTCAAATGGATGATCATGGGATCCACAATGCCGGAGGACTCTCTGCGACTTCTGTGCTGGTTCGCCATAAAGGCTTATTCACTTTTGACATTAGCTGCATTAGTCCAATATATTGGGCAGCGTCCTTATTCGTGAGAAAATGTTCTCTGCACATTGCTGGAGGAATAGTTCTAGCTTTGGATTTTGGCTTACTGTGGTGCTCAATT
>NW_008786119.1:0-233 GCF_000715545.1 Opisthorchis viverrini
ATTTCCAGAGAAGTGAAAATTGATGTTCTTATTATGCCTGATAGGCGATGGCGGGTTTTATTTTCACCAATTATGTTAATGGGAACCAGCACGCTGAGTCTTCGGAGCACAACACATTTTTCTGCAAAGCCCTCGTGGGTGAAATGGAAACTTTGTCGTCAGAAGTTTGCACTTCTTAGCATATGTGCCAGTCCAAAAAACCACCTTCATCTGCCGTCACTTTTTGCGATTTG
>NW_008786120.1:0-233 GCF_000715545.1 Opisthorchis viverrini
TGGAGCGAACTGTGAGATGCCGCTGTATTTTATCGTCAAGGCAACTTTCGGTGGAGATGCTGGGTCCTCTAAGACAGCTCATGACCGGCGTCGCTTTTCTACTTCGAGTTCATCAGGTAGGCCCATTCCTGAGTTTCGTGAAATCCTGTTACACTCTTCCCGAACCCAGAGGGTCCAAAATTCGTGGACTAGATTTATTCTCATAGCGAATCGGTTTCCAAAAATAGACTCTC
>NW_008786121.1:0-233 GCF_000715545.1 Opisthorchis viverrini
TTTCAAACCATGCGGCAGATCATGATCACGTCACGGCGACTCTGCCACTTTCAGAATCGTGTTGACCTTGCCGTTTGTTGGGCATCGTCCTAATCGTAGTGAGGTGTAAACTAGCTTCGGTGTATCAATTTTGTGGTTGATTTTTGCGTAGTAAAAATTTCACGAACTCACGCTGAGTGAAACTATATGAATGCCACTGGGATTTAGAAATATGTGTCCACGCATTGTTTGGA
>NW_008786122.1:0-233 GCF_000715545.1 Opisthorchis viverrini
AGTGTCATGTGAGTTTCACTGCGATTTTAATGATCGAAAGCCACCTGAAGCAAATTATTCTATGCAATACCAACGTTAAATCTACACTGAATTCACGTTCCCTCACTAATCGGTCAGGGAAATCTCCAAGCCCCTCTACGATTTCTTCTCTACAAGGCATAGACTGCACTTTTCACCGTTTTTCATTATTTGGTTGAAAATCAATAGACCACGTGATTACGGACCAATACGCT
>NW_008786123.1:0-233 GCF_000715545.1 Opisthorchis viverrini
GTCGATATTCACGTGATCCCTGAGCTTGGCATCCCATGCCCTCGTACTCTGGTTGATGCTGGAGTGACTTGTTTTCTTGACCCTACCTAGTTCCGACTCGTGACCTTTATTGATCTGATTCTGAGGCGTTCCTTTTTCTTGTTTGTAAACCCCGTATTCAGTTCTCCTTGAGTTGAGGTGTCGGTCCCTTGCACGTAGTGACGAGTAAATTGGATCCAGCTCAATGCATCGGC
>NW_008786124.1:0-233 GCF_000715545.1 Opisthorchis viverrini
GGAGGCGGTAGCTGATATAATTGATGGGTTAATACCGGGATCTCAGTGAACAATCACTTAGGAAGATTGCAATGAGAGCTATACAGTGGACGTAGTATCTTGGATGCACGAGGGCAATTGAGGGCTGCATGGGGCATGACTGACAGTTCCACTTTCCACAGAGGCATCCGATGTCCAGATGCCAAACCAGCGAGAGAGCGAAGGCGATGAATTTCAAACTTTGCTACGATTTA
>NW_008786125.1:0-233 GCF_000715545.1 Opisthorchis viverrini
TTGGTACCACTTACTTGTGGTACGGAACTTCGCCAAGTCCTCGAGGGTATCTAGGCGCTGGTGGGATCGTTATTTGGTACTTAACTTGGAAGACGCCATAATCCCACAGTAGCCTTATTAATTTCGGGAAATGCGTGAATTCGATCATCTAAAATGCATTTAACCTGATCCGAACCGCCAGAAATGTCTTCATTTACCCTGATTACATGTTACGGAAAATTGCAGGAGCATGC
>NW_008786126.1:0-233 GCF_000715545.1 Opisthorchis viverrini
GCACCGAAAGGGTGTTACAGCTGAATGAAGTACGAATACTAACCCTTCACACGCTACACAAAAAAGCAAGATATTTACCGAAATACTAAGCGGCGTTTTATTACTTCGAAGATGCAATGTTGTCATCAACGTGTAGAATGAGTAAGCGTGCACTGCGAACCATATGTTAAGGTCAGCTACAGTTGGCTGGTTACCCCGAACTGGTGTTTGTTCGTTGGCATGTTATAGTTGGA
>NW_008786127.1:0-233 GCF_000715545.1 Opisthorchis viverrini
TCGTTCATTTCTGTGCATCTTACCGCCTCTTGTTATTACGGACGTATCTAGCAATATCTGACCGACTTATATCGGGAGTACAATCAAATAAATGGACTAGTGAACATCCAACACTTGACGCACATCAGCCGTGGAAATGTGTGCGCTGTAATTGATTACTAACGTTCTTTCAAGGAATCCGTTGATAACTCAAAACTTTGCGCCATGCAGAACGTTTGATGACCGTCCAGCAA
>NW_008786128.1:0-233 GCF_000715545.1 Opisthorchis viverrini
CCAGGAAAAGATTATCAATCTGGTCGTTCCATACATCCATACGTTATTGTTTCTTACCCCGTTCTTGCACTTAACTGGCCACTTTAGTACAGATGCTTGAGAGAAACTGCGTTTAATTAGTAGGGTTGACTTCACCGTTCGTGCCACGTTCACATGACCAGAGGCGCCAGCAAAAAACTCGTTCGTTTCAGGTTGATCTACAAATTCAGTCGGAATTTGGTCTTTTCAATGTT
>NW_008786129.1:0-233 GCF_000715545.1 Opisthorchis viverrini
TCAACAGTGGGGGGTTCAAGTTTCCCTCTACTTGCACCTATGCGAAAGAAAATTAAATCAATGTATTGGAGGTTTGCTGGATAAAACGGCGACAAGTGTTGCAGAACGTTATCTTATTCTGAACGAGATCGGCGACCGTTTCAGCTGAGTGTTTGAATATTTATGGTATATGTATGTTTCACTTTTACTATAAACATTGTCTATGATGAAAATATGTACTCTAAAGTTTGTTA
>NW_008786130.1:0-233 GCF_000715545.1 Opisthorchis viverrini
ACGTTTTCCAGATCGGGTAAGCGTCATTCCAATTTCCGCTAGATCAAGATTTGTATTATTTCAATACAAAACCGTACGTTAAAACAAACAAATTGAAAAAATCGAATAAACTCCCGAAAGAATACGTCACCCCTTGGAATTTAGAATGAGGTGTAAAAATGGAACTCCGCCGAGCATTTAATTACTGGTTTCGATAATTATACTACCTAATAACACCTTAGGTTTGCTGGTAT
>NW_008786131.1:0-233 GCF_000715545.1 Opisthorchis viverrini
TATGATCATTTACTAGAACGCGACTTACAGGAGCTTGCATCACTGAAACTCAAGTGGGAAGTGCTGAAAGACATATATCGTGGTGCAGCTCCATCCCATCCTAAGGTCAGACTCTCATTTGAATTGAGCCAATTACAACAAGGGAGTCTGCACAGTGTGTAGACCAATGGTCAAACACGTTCCTTCTCAAGAGTGTGTCTAACTGCTGCCGAAAGATCCATGTCTTGGTTAGG
>NW_008786132.1:0-233 GCF_000715545.1 Opisthorchis viverrini
AGGGTGTATACTACTGGCGAAGAATGGAAATAGTTTCTACTCTGATGTCCAAGCTCCACACTCGCACCCGATGGAAGGTGAAGGTTATGACGGAAATTATGGAAGCGCCATGAATTGTTGGTTCATAATTGTTTGATGTTCAAAGCACCTTCGGGAAAGTTCGGGAGGACGCTCTGGCATGCTTACTTTTCGAAAACTCTGTGGAACTGAGAGGTTTAATTTCGTGTCTCATG
>NW_008786133.1:0-233 GCF_000715545.1 Opisthorchis viverrini
CAACCTTGTGAGTAGTTTCCTCTAGGATCAACTACTGTTGGACTCCACTCTAGAGACAAACTGGTATCAATCCATGTGGGGAAAAACCAGACTATCGACCAGACACTGGGATGAATGGTGACACGAATATTAAGGAAAGGGACGGTGACTTTTAGGCGGTTCTCTCGGTCTGAACACAACAACGCACACCGTTCGGGCCATTAGAAGGACGGAGTTCACCTACTAAGCATTTT
>NW_008786134.1:0-233 GCF_000715545.1 Opisthorchis viverrini
CAAATTCGTTTGCAAATGAGTGTATTTCGATAAATATGACGCTTTGAAATCTCTTTGGTTATTAATCCTCATATGGAGGACTTTGAGGAAAAGCTACTCACTTGTGGGGCTGTACATACTGACTCAAATACCTAGGAGAAAGTTTTGTCTTCAGCTTGACTTGAGCTACTCGGGTTGAAACAACTTCGGTTCTCCCTAGGGGAACCACACTAATTTTGTTGTCACACATTTTT
>NW_008786135.1:0-233 GCF_000715545.1 Opisthorchis viverrini
TGTCTTTGTGGATAGGCCATAAAGATGAAGTGAGGGGTGCCAAACACGGGGTCTTTCGCTCCGTAGTGGATAGGAGGTGAGTGGAGCAGACGTGTCATGGAAAGATAAGGCGTGTGTAAACATAACAATCCTTGTTTATTCTTAGACCTCTGCAAACGTTAGAGTATGCGGAGAACTCTTTATAAGATTTTATAAACAAAAGCAGTGTCTGTCAAGGGAGCCCGATCCCTCCA
>NW_008786136.1:0-233 GCF_000715545.1 Opisthorchis viverrini
TGTGCTATGTTGCCCAATTCGACGCTATCGACTTCATGCACGCAGGCCTTGACCACTTTTGAGAAGTAAAGCAAAGTGACTTACAAGGGTCTTGAGGCGAAAAGGCTGGAAAACAGCACTAAACGTTTTGTTGACTGTAGGTACGGTGGGGTGATTCTATAACTTTCTCGTACCTGTTTTCATATATTTTCGGCATTTTATGCGTACTTTGATAAATGACGTACGATATATAT
>NW_008786137.1:0-233 GCF_000715545.1 Opisthorchis viverrini
CTTTATGGAAATTATATTATAGTATATAACACTAATATTAATAATACTAGTAATCGTTCGGCACCTAGCTCTCGCGCGACCCAAAGAAAGCACGGGTGCTGAGGTACTGCCAAATACCCCGCGCCCAGAAAGGAGCAGTTGAAATGCGGAATTTGAGTTCCAGCCACCAACGTTCCGGTTGGCAGTTCCACGCTATTTCGAGCTCATACTGCAGTAATAAAACCAGATTTTTT
>NW_008786138.1:0-233 GCF_000715545.1 Opisthorchis viverrini
TGACAGAACCCGATTGACTGTATATATTTCTGACGAGTATCCATCCACCCAGAATATGAGTCTATCCGGGAGAAAGTGTCCACGCTACGCACTGTTTCCCGAATACAAATTCTGTTCACTAAATTAAATCACTTAGCCTCAGCAACTGGTATGGTCTCGGACAGTTTACAGTACGCCTGGACAATGTTCAGTGCAGCCAATCAGGATTGCTTATTCGTGTAATGTGGAAAAAA
>NW_008786139.1:0-233 GCF_000715545.1 Opisthorchis viverrini
GTTCCACTACTGATAAAAGAGACTGTCCCCCACATATCATGAAACGCAATGTGCCGAGACGTGCGACCTAACAAGGAGGCAGCTCTATCCATATTTTCCGGTCACCTGAACCGCATTCGATTAAATGGAATGGATTGGTTCAGCCGCAGATGGACCCAGCTGCCGTGCTCCTGAAAGAAGCAAGAGGGTTGATATACTGCCCGGTTGTCCAAGCCTAGACAGAAGCGGCCGAG
>NW_008786140.1:0-232 GCF_000715545.1 Opisthorchis viverrini
CCTTATTGCTCTAGAATGCGCCCAGTACAGATATACAAGGATGGTGAATACCATTCTATCCATTCAACTATCTGAACGTCGTAGAACCTGTTGAAAAGCTGGGATTACCTGATATTTCACTCTTGCGGAGGCGAATCATTAGTGTTGAACAGTCACATCATGTTGCCAGTGGTGATGCCAATTTTTGCTTCTTTTCTTCAGGGGGCACGTGACACGCCTTCCCTTAATCAGA
>NW_008786141.1:0-232 GCF_000715545.1 Opisthorchis viverrini
GTTGGCACTTACCGCTTTGAGGGGGGCCGAGAATCTACGAAGGGCACTATTTCTCCGGGGACTATGCTACAGTAACAGGTATTCAGAGGTAAAAATCAGCTTCCAGGTCAACGGAAATTATCGTCATGGGGGCCGGAAGAAGCATCGCTTTCAAAATCGTCGGAGAGCAAATGAGACCTACACACCTTCTTACAGGACGGAATATTGGTCGACGTTTGGGGATCTATCTCTC
>NW_008786142.1:0-232 GCF_000715545.1 Opisthorchis viverrini
AGTCGACGTTTTTGCGAGTTAATTAATGAACCGTCTTTTTCACTTACCTTTTCACTGACCGCTGCTCTTCGAGAGCCAGTCGATCGTATCAGTTGGTATAGGGCACCGCTCCTTCCAGTGGCAAAATTCTCCATATCTCGAGATTTCGATGCCCATCAGAGCTCTCGGTCTCTCCTTAGGCTCTTAACTATTTGGCGTTGGAGGGGTTTGCGCACGCCGCCGTACTTGTTGC
>NW_008786143.1:0-232 GCF_000715545.1 Opisthorchis viverrini
AATAATTCGGAAGGCTCAGCCTCCTGTTCCACTACATAGAACGAAAATTAGACCTTTTGAAGTGCAAAAATCGATACAACTTGGGAGAACATTCACTATCCCTTCAAGTGTGACAATGATAGCGAAAATACGATGACAGTGAGAAAAGGGTAGATGTTTGGCTGCGGTTAGATAAAACCACTGATACGAAGAGTGTATTTACTTCAAAGCTCGAGACAGCACAGTGGCTAAG
>NW_008786144.1:0-232 GCF_000715545.1 Opisthorchis viverrini
AAATGAAATCGATCGTTACTCTGGAGCTGGGCTTGGCTGGTAGGTCCCAAAATGGCAGGAACCAGCGGTAGGCTGTCAGGGAGTGCATCAATCTCAATCGAATATGAAGTGCATTTCATCAAATCTTTGTGGAACTTTATGTAAACCCAGGCTTTCATCTCGAACTACTAGGACGGAATGGATTCATCGTGTGCACCTGTCCTGGTCGAGAGAAGCGTTCAGCTGTAGCACC
>NW_008786145.1:0-232 GCF_000715545.1 Opisthorchis viverrini
TAGCCACTCAACAGCACACTGATGATACCTCCTCAGTTGATAACGAGACATTTTCGGGTTGATTACCGAGCTCGGCGAATGGGTCAACAACCAGCTGATCGGCGACATTCCCACCTACCTGGAACTTTACTCCTTAACTTTTAGCAGTTTATTTTGCCTTTCCCATCGAAATCGATACACTTTTAAAAACTACTTATAAATTCCGATTTACACGTCTTCGAATTCACTGTTT
>NW_008786146.1:0-232 GCF_000715545.1 Opisthorchis viverrini
GGTGAACGGGAACTATATGCACGGTATCTGAAAATGGGTGTGCTTCGGCACATGTTGAACACAAACGAGTATGTAAATATA
Organism: Opisthorchis viverrini; assembly: GCF_000715545.1. Lineage (NCBI taxonomy): Eukaryota > Metazoa > Platyhelminthes > Trematoda > Opisthorchiida > Opisthorchiidae > Opisthorchis > Opisthorchis viverrini. The sequence goes on from NW_008786146.1 coordinate 82, forward strand.
GCGTACTTATTTGAGTATGCAAGGAGGCGATCTGAGCAGATATCTACTTGACAATGATCTGTGCAATTACGGTAACGTAGCACCGCAGTACAATGGACGTCGAGTGCAGCAGAATCGGGAGTCCAGAAACGGACCTACTGAAGCTCTCAGA
>NW_008786147.1:0-232 GCF_000715545.1 Opisthorchis viverrini
GAGGGCTCTTTTAACCCTCAACATAACAGTTCGCTGCGTGTGGGAGGACTGTGACCTCTGACTCAAATGGTTTGAAAGTGCATTCGTCATCTGATTCGTGTTTAGCTTGCTGACTTCGTTTTCATCAGTAAAATCACTCATTCAGGTTCTATACTTCGTTCTGGCACTGATTCACTGGTTCGGTTCAACTCTTACGAAAGAGGGCAGTTTCCAGTGCAGTTTCGTTAGAGCG
>NW_008786148.1:0-232 GCF_000715545.1 Opisthorchis viverrini
GTGTCCGTGGATTCAAAATAAAACGCCATCTATTCCGCTAAGCTTTTGTGAGATAATCCACAGCACGGGTTTGTGCTGTCTTGGGGCGTCATTGTCCACAGACCAGCGATTTGACGATGAAGTGAACGCATGAACCGCAAGGGCCAGTATGGCACATGGTGGCTCAGGGGAAGCGTCTGAAGCATTCGCTACCTACGCAAACGCACCAAGATTGCTGCGTACCGAGCTGTTA
>NW_008786149.1:0-232 GCF_000715545.1 Opisthorchis viverrini
GGATAAAAGAAACAAATTCAGGTGAAAGATAATCGTCGCGAAATCCTGCCACTTCGGATAAAATAGTCGAATTTTACTAAGCGTGCTAAATTTGCAACTTTCGATTTTCTGAAACATACCACAAGCGCGTGAGTAGCCTCACCCTTCACCCGCATACAAGAAAACAAAGAATTCATGTATCAAGCTACCTAAGCGTGCATCTAGCTGCCTGACTGACTGACTGATTGGTCGA
>NW_008786150.1:0-232 GCF_000715545.1 Opisthorchis viverrini
CGTTCTCTCCTTTTGCGACTAGTTCGCTGGGCGCCCACACACGGTTGCTCAACTGGGTGGGCAAAATTCACACGACAACCGGGAAATCCATGTTATCTTTGTAGCTCTTCAAAAGTTTTGTGTCTGATATCCTTGACCAGATATTCGGTCGACTGTAACATACAGCATTTCAGTTTCTGCCAACCTGGAGGGACGATCATGCCTTTGCAGCCCTGCTGATCAGAATACTTGT
>NW_008786151.1:0-232 GCF_000715545.1 Opisthorchis viverrini
TTGAAGCCCAAATGTCTACGTACAGTTGGTTAACCGTAGCTCGCGAGGAATATATTTCACAAAAAAGTTGGGATTTCTTACTGGTATTGTGCTCGAATTCATTTGTTTCGCTACTGTCCAAACAAGGCTTCGGGATCAGCACCCATCTGCCTCGGGCATTTCAACGTGTTAATAAAATTATTTTTTCCACATGTAAGTCTTGCAGTGTAGAGAAAACCAATCGTCTGAGTAC
>NW_008786152.1:0-232 GCF_000715545.1 Opisthorchis viverrini
TCTTGATTTAAAAGCTGCTTTTGACTCTGACGGTTACGAAGGATGCTCCAGATTTATGTCCCTTATGAGAACACTGTATGCGAAGTCCAGTGGACGGGCACGAGTATCATGTAAGCTTCCGTCTGAGTTCACAACGTACAGCGGTGTCAGGCAAGGCTCTAGCTAATCATCTTCAACTGTGATATTGATGTGCTGTTTGAAAGTTCTCTGCCTGCCTCTGAGACCTCGGGGT
>NW_008786153.1:0-232 GCF_000715545.1 Opisthorchis viverrini
TGCAAACTGCTGGTGATTTCCAACAAGGACGGAACAGTTGTTTTCGGATTTTCTAGCGTAGATTGGCCTTACTGGCAGGACAAAATGAATATGTTCAAATCTCCTCACACCACCATGAAAAGGTTCCAGGTAGCTTCACTAGAAATAATTTGAAATACTGTAAAACGCTCTGCTCTGTTATGAGCAAGATAAAGACAGCATCGAACTCATGTCGTCCATCCAGTATGAACAC
>NW_008786154.1:0-232 GCF_000715545.1 Opisthorchis viverrini
ACTCAAGCCTAAACAAAACATCGACCTTGCACCTGACCGGTGACCTTAAAACCAATGTGCTTGCCAGAAAATGCCAGCTAAACCGTGTTTCGAACTAAGGCAGCGCAGGACACGTGATTGTCAGATTGTGGTTGAAAGTAACTCACACTGTTTTCTAGTGTGTGGAACGACAACAAAGTTAGCTTCCTATTGATGCTTTCAACCAACTGCTTGTCGTAACATCAAATATATT
>NW_008786155.1:0-232 GCF_000715545.1 Opisthorchis viverrini
GATAGCCTGCATGGAACAAATTAAGGATGTCAACAATTATATCGATTGCGATAAAATGTAGAGGAGCCGGCTGAGCAGGAAGCGCAAACATGGAAATCCAGCAGGAGATCACGTGACCACAAGATTGGAACAAAAAATTCGGTGGTTTGCTTGACAAGCTATCCACAAACGCTGTATTTGGTTGTGGAAAGCTGTGAACCGGTACCATAACATTGGCATTTAAATACCGTCG
>NW_008786156.1:0-232 GCF_000715545.1 Opisthorchis viverrini
GACAAACATTGATTTGACATCCGCCCTAACCTTGTTGACAACCTCCTTCGTTCGGCGGCTGCGGTGTGAGGCATCCAAAAAGCCAATTTGTCCGCGCGAAGGAAATGACCGAATGACAAAGACATCGCGTCACCAACATTCTAAGTGCTCTCCGGTATTGTTTTACCGGGAGAGGCAACTTCATGACGTCCAAATTGGATTTCACTCTCATCGGGATTGCGTTGGCCAAATA
>NW_008786157.1:0-232 GCF_000715545.1 Opisthorchis viverrini
GATATGGCACCGAAGACGCCGTTGATGTGAGAGGAGAGAATTGGGCCTAGCAAAATTCCTTGGATGACTTCGATGGTGATCGATAGTTGAGATGGTTGTATGTACCCAAGTTGTGTTACTTGAGTCATGTCAGATGGGTAGGCGGCAAACCAATGAAATAAGTTTACAGTGCCGCCAAATGGGACTAAGTTTATGCAGTAGGGATTCACGGGGGACCTGGTCAAAGGCTTTT
>NW_008786158.1:0-232 GCF_000715545.1 Opisthorchis viverrini
TTTAGCTCACATCTACGACAGTCTTTGACAGTCGTTTCCTAATGCTCCCATATACAAATTCAGTTCTCAGGAATCGACTGGAGAAGCGCCTTCCGCAGAGGGCTTGTTGGTCATCGGCGCTGGTTTTGCGCGAACCGGGACAATGACTCTGAAGACAGCACTGCAGATACTCTACGGCAAGCCCTGCTATCATATGGTTGAAGTCATCTATGCCCACCCTGAACACATTCCC
>NW_008786159.1:0-232 GCF_000715545.1 Opisthorchis viverrini
GAATAAGGCATTATTGTCTCATTCCTGATACGGCTGCACACACCAGGTAATTTATGACCAGCACCGGACTCTGGTTTGGGAAGTACTTTGACCATAGTGAATAGTGTGCCGGGGGTCACGATCAACCGTTGGGCGATCCGAATGTGCGGGTTTTAGGGCCGACCTTTACTAACTTAGAGAGAAGGCAGAATCACTGTCTGGTCGCCTGGGCGAGATGGCCCAAGTGGTTAGA
>NW_008786160.1:0-232 GCF_000715545.1 Opisthorchis viverrini
CATGAGACACGAAATTAAACCTCTCAGTTACACAGAATTTTTGGAAAGTAAACATTCCAAAACGTCCCCTTGAAATTTCCAGGAGGTTCTTGAACAGTACACACTTATAAATCAATCATTCAGGACGGTTCCATAATTGGCGTCTTAACCTTCACCTTCTATCGGGTGCGAGTGGGGAGCCTGGACATCAGAGTAGAAACTACTTCCATTCTTCGCCAGTAGTATACACCCT
>NW_008786161.1:0-232 GCF_000715545.1 Opisthorchis viverrini
TGACTGGCTTAACTTTTGTGACAACCCAAATCTATCGCGAGTCAGTTCATTTTGTTTACTGAGCGACAACAAAAGGTTTCGCATCCTGACTTTACTGATTTTAAACTGCGGACGGCAATTTGTCAGTCACTATGCAGCAATACACGGTTTCCAATACCTGGGAAGTTTTTCTATTTTCTGTTCAAAGAACGAGCGAAAAGTGCGGCTCAGTGACATTTGGCATGAAAGCCTC
>NW_008786162.1:0-232 GCF_000715545.1 Opisthorchis viverrini
AAACTGTCAGCGTATGAAACAATGTGATGCCTGTGTCCGAGTTCTCGTTACAGTTGACCGTGGAGTTTGACGTTATTACTTGTAATAGGATCGGTTAGCAAAGCCACCATAAAATCCGTTGTCGATCCACTTCCGTGTCTTGGAACCAGGTGGATGGGCTTATTTATAAAAAAGCATTGTCTTAGTGATAATTCTGGGAACTTATGTATTTGTGTGGCTGTTTGATTATTTT
>NW_008786163.1:0-232 GCF_000715545.1 Opisthorchis viverrini
ATTATGGGGCAGAAAGGGTAAACATATACCGAGGAGTGCCACTCTCTATATCTTGGATCTGCGAAGGGACGACTCTGGAATGTACACGTGCATCTTTACGGGTCCTGCAAACGTGCTCCACAAATGTGCCGGGTATAATATATCCGTTGTGGGTAACTTACCTAATTCTTGAGTGATCTCCCAGATCCTACTGCGCGATCGTCAGCGTTGCATGAGAGAACAGCTCCTGCCG
>NW_008786164.1:0-232 GCF_000715545.1 Opisthorchis viverrini
TTGTCCATTACCACTCCTTTCGTTTCATTTACTGGTTCACCGAAAACATGCTACATTGACTAACAAAGCTATGAAATGTCCAAGTTGTACAACATCGATGTGAGATACCATCTGTTTTTATAGCTATATGCTGTCAGGATCGGGACGTCCAACAATCTTTTAAAGATGCCACCTAGCTATCTAACATTTTTTGCTAAAACAATTGCTATTCTCCTTCAAACCAGGGAATCAA
>NW_008786165.1:0-232 GCF_000715545.1 Opisthorchis viverrini
AGTGTGATGGCATTTGGAATTCTTCAATATAATAATAATAATATAATAAAATTTCGTAAAAGGTGATAAGGGCTAAAATATCCTATATGATGGGCTTGATAATTTATTATTCCGATTTTGTATCTGCAAGATTATTCGTTCTAACATTGGTTCTTGCGTGCGAATTTCCCTGGAAGAATTAGGTTACCGACAGCAGTGTAGCTAGCCTACATTACACTGGACATGATGGCAC
>NW_008786166.1:0-232 GCF_000715545.1 Opisthorchis viverrini
ACTAATATCCATCTTTATCAACGGTTGTCCCTTGGCACAAGTAAGATGCACTGAATACCTCGAAGTTCAGTTATTTTCCGATCTGTCTTGATATAATCTTGTAGGAGACGCATTTCCGAAGATCGGGCCACCGGGTTTCTGTCAGTAGTCTGTCTACCTTACACATTTTTCTCTGTGTCATCAGATCACTCAATCGCGATTTTTGTGGAATGCGTACTGTCATCAAATGTTG
>NW_008786167.1:0-232 GCF_000715545.1 Opisthorchis viverrini
GTTTATCAACCCCTAATGTTTTCTATTCAACCACGGGTGTATTCAGGATGATTACGTTGGAAATACATTTACACGCTTCACTGCTATACGGCTGGGGGGATCGCATGTGCCACTCTATTCTGATCAACTGATTGCTAGGATAGGCTTTTAACCTCTGTGAGAATAAATCCAGCACTTTTTTGATAACCGAGCTGACTTCCTAATGTAGGCCGTCCGTTAAAGCCATAGCACC
>NW_008786168.1:0-232 GCF_000715545.1 Opisthorchis viverrini
GCGTTCAGGCAGCCAATCAGCGACGAGCATACGTCGCTTCGATACGGCTTCTACAGGCGAACAGAGGCTAACGCCGGAAGCGTGTGCTTTATTAACATGGCGAGTTTGGCTATGAAACTAATGTAGTAAGCCATTCCGAGTGTGGAGCTGCCCTTCTTGTCGCTCGTAAGTTCAACTTCCTCTGGTATAGACTGAGCGATTGTCTACGGCTTTCAATACTGTTGATCGATAT
>NW_008786169.1:0-232 GCF_000715545.1 Opisthorchis viverrini
ACACAGTCCCTAGTCCTTTCAGCCGGCTGTCTGTTATCAGTTTTCTCTTCACCCCAGTTTGTCTTCGTTACGGTCTTCTTTGTGGATCACCGCGGTGTACTCTTGTACTGTCGTCTGTTGTCCAAAGCAGAACCACCGGTGAACTTTAGGATTTTGCTAGATGTTTTGGCACACTGAGCATCACTGTCTTTTTAGCGGTCCAACTGGAGGTTACTCTTGAAGGGAACATGGA
>NW_008786170.1:0-232 GCF_000715545.1 Opisthorchis viverrini
ATAAAATGAATTGCAGCTGGTTCGTATCGTGTTCTGCTAACGTTAGAAGACATGGGTTGTATTTTCACCACAATAGCGGTCAAGAAATGTTCCGATATAGACCGAAGGAATTCAGGTAAAACCACCCGGATTCTCAGATCCGGTGGGCTCATCAATACGACCCCACAAATACGACGTAATGTTGCACGATGTATGCACAGGAAGAATAATGACAGGCCGGTCGTTCAACGCA
>NW_008786171.1:0-232 GCF_000715545.1 Opisthorchis viverrini
ATCAGGGGTATGCGTGCCAGAGGTTCGAGCAATTTTAGTGTCTCGAGACGCAGCGCTTAGGTCTGGTTGGTTGAATCGTTACACAAGCGGAGGGACCATCGCTTCGCGGGGGTTGCCTTCCAGTAAGCCGACATCAGAAAATATCTCATCCGAAAGGGATTTCAGTATGCGATTCTGGTAGGCTTGTTTCACACCATCGTCCGAGAGATTTTCAATGGCCAGCTGAGGTGCG
>NW_008786172.1:0-232 GCF_000715545.1 Opisthorchis viverrini
TAGTCATTTTTGCGGAACGTGCACAGATTGTTGAACGCTGTTTTCAGGTAAATAAGCTTAAAAAATGTCAGAGATAGTGATTCTGAGGAATCCACATCTGAATTGGATCACTGAGCGCAATAGCCTAATAACTAGTATCCTAGACGATATAAGCCAACCATCGATTGACCGTACAACCCACCATGGTTCAAGCGATTCATGATCCAAGGTCCTCTTGAAAAATTCCGGCCTT
>NW_008786173.1:0-232 GCF_000715545.1 Opisthorchis viverrini
TTTTTTCAATATCCCATAATTTTACCTGCCCAATACAACTCCCTGCGGCTTTGCACGTTCCAAGTTATGGTCGTACTCCTGGCCAAATTTGTCAATCAGGAAAGCTTCGTTTTTGTGTTGAACGTTCAACTTATTTTTTTGCTCAATGTTTTTATGAATGAATGATTGGCAGTCCGTTGCTGGAGAAATATTTTCTCGTTCTACTTATGCGTACAATTGCAGTAACAATTTT
>NW_008786174.1:0-232 GCF_000715545.1 Opisthorchis viverrini
CTCTGAAACGATGTCTACCTTATTGGCGCCATACCTTTTTCAAGTTTAGAAGTTGATTTTCCTTGCAAAAATACACTATCCGCTATCGTTTCTTCTTAAATACGAAGGTGATCCGTACGGTCAGTAGGCGGCCTCTGAGAGTTATATTTGCCACCCGTTGTTTTTGTTCTGCGTCAATACCGACACTCCGAAATCACCCGATGCCCAAAGCACAGATTTTCCAACCCATATC
>NW_008786175.1:0-232 GCF_000715545.1 Opisthorchis viverrini
GACAAATCCATGCGCCTGCGGGCTTGCATGTGAGGCCCAAATGTGGCCTCTGTCCTGATCCACTTGAAACTCAATAAAACCGCCTTAGGTCAAAGATCGAATTTCGGGCAATAACCCATCCTTTTCGAGCGGACCTCCTGGTTAAGATGAAGGCAGAGTAGGTGGAAAACTGGCGCATATGTGGACCCAATATTTGCTAAAATCGTCTTAAGCGACGTGAGTCCGTACAACC
>NW_008786176.1:0-232 GCF_000715545.1 Opisthorchis viverrini
AAATTTCTGCACCGGTGCTAACTGGGATGCGTTGAAATCAGGGGCTTGGATACACGGGCGCCATTGAGGGCCGGCCTGGAGCATGACTGACGATATATCCAACACATGATGTGTCCAGTCCCGGGGTCCTCATCTAATTCGACGGCAATGACCAGCGCAACTGAGCCTGCTGGTATTGGGGTTCATAACCCGCTGCAAAGTCATTACTTCACGGATTCACGGATTCACGGAC
>NW_008786177.1:0-232 GCF_000715545.1 Opisthorchis viverrini
TTGCGCTGATGTGTGTGCATGGAAATAAGCACCTTGTCTCCGATGTAGACTGGATGTTATATAGAGTAAGAATTCATGGTAGATAAGACGTTAGATAAGAAACAGTTGGCATGCCTAACTGTTTGTCCATAATTGTTCATTTAAGTGAGTACAACTAAAAAGTTGAGCCCCATAGTGCAGGCAAAGGGACGTCTGGTGATCCACCCCACCCAGGAGACGCATCCACACACAT
>NW_008786178.1:0-232 GCF_000715545.1 Opisthorchis viverrini
AAATGATTTACTCTTGTTGGTATGCCAACAAATGTTTGGCTAAACGCTTGTGACTGCCTAAACCATAACGGCTAAAATGTACTCAGGCTCACGAGGAAACATTCTCCAGGTTTACCAATCCACTCGTTTCGCAATATTCAACGCAAGTAATGTCCTTATAATGCGAAGCCCTCGCAATGATGAGGCGGCCAATTATGCGGTTAGTGCAATATTCGCTCAGATGTTTCTAAAA
>NW_008786179.1:0-232 GCF_000715545.1 Opisthorchis viverrini
ATCTGAAGGCGTATGACAAATGTGCTGATTTAAGACCGCGAACAGAATTTTTCCCAAGGTGTTCTCATGGATCGACAATCAACCTTGACCCCCCTGGTAAGGACTCAACCAGTCACGACAAAGAAGGCCTCCATTTCGTGTCCGGAGGACAGACATCGGATGGCAAAGTGTGGGTTCGCCCCGATGAAGAGCATTCGGCAGTAAAAGATATGGACATAGGAATAAACCTTGT
>NW_008786180.1:0-232 GCF_000715545.1 Opisthorchis viverrini
GCGAGGCTGTCTGGGGGTATTAGTGGAGCTGTTTGCTGGGAAAAAGTATGAGGACAGCTATGTACTTCTTTGGCGCAAACGGAAAAGAGGTGCTGTATCCACTGAGGAAGGACGGGTTACAAAAAAGCTGCTACAAAAATCGCACACTCCAATGACTAACTTCTCAAAAATTATCCAGCACAGTGAAAATCAAGAGTCGAATGATTCCAAAAGACACTGCGCACAGTCGCGT
>NW_008786181.1:0-232 GCF_000715545.1 Opisthorchis viverrini
CTCAGTTGACTTATGTCGTCATAAGTTACCGATGGTGCACCAAAATTAAAGACTGTCATTCCTTCTTGGGAACGCAAAAATTATCCGTGTCGGTGCAGAACAGGTATGTTCAACACCTTTTTCGAGTTTCTGTAGCTCAACGATATCGAGCGTATTTGGCTAGTAGGCTATTGGTGACATACGGTTGTGCTGACGACAAAGGCTGCCTTGGAAGATGAATGGAAGAGAGTAG
>NW_008786182.1:0-232 GCF_000715545.1 Opisthorchis viverrini
TGCGAGAGTGTGGAGTACAGACCGGTGGGCGTGGTTAAGGCGGTAGTGACTGACTGAAACCTGATATTAGTCTTGACAAAGAAATTCGAAAAGGCCATGATCAGCATCGGCGTTTCAGGCAGCCGTTTATGGGAGGTATCGATAATTTACTTGAAGTGGTGGACGGATTCGGCAGAGGCGGAGGAAGAAATTAGGTATCCAAAAGGGCAGTTTGATAGGGGAGAAGTTACGC
>NW_008786183.1:0-232 GCF_000715545.1 Opisthorchis viverrini
TGCAGTTAGCAATAGCTCCAGTACTTTAAAAAAATTTAAGCAGTTAAGTACAATGAAGGGAATATATTCTACAATGGGAAATTTCCGGCTCTTTGGAGAACCTGTTAACTATGGTCGAAAACGCTTGTCCACAGAACAGGCCTGCAAATGCTGGATGAACTCTTGGCCATGGATTACTGTGATGCAACAGAGAAGAAATGTCACAGTATCCCCACATACTGATTTCGCAGAT
>NW_008786184.1:0-232 GCF_000715545.1 Opisthorchis viverrini
ATTAATGTAAGACACAAGTTCACAAATTACACAAACCTTGACAGCAGATACACACCCAAAACAAACGGTCTACTTGGACTACAAAAGCACAAACCAAGGGAGCAAATAGGCTCCCACGTGCGACAGTCACACGTGCAAAGTCAGCTACAAATGGCCAGATGACCTCAAGGCCAAACGGGTGAAATGGTGAGGACAAACAAACGCAGTTCCTATATACACACTAAACACAAAA
>NW_008786185.1:0-232 GCF_000715545.1 Opisthorchis viverrini
TTGAGAAAGGCCGATTGTGGTTTTATCTGGTTGATTTAAATGTACTGAATGTTGGTGCCGCAAACTATATGCAAATGAATCATTTTAAATTAGAGGGCATCCTTCAGCCAAGTTAGTCCAGCCCTGAACTGCTGCCCAGTAACCCTCCTGTATGCACCTTTGAGTATCTGCTTTTCAGGACCTCCTTATCAAGTAGCGTCGCAACTGCCTGCCAGCAGTCGTTTTGGTGCTA
>NW_008786186.1:0-232 GCF_000715545.1 Opisthorchis viverrini
AAGTAGTCCCACTTAGTCCCACAGTATGGACAGTCATTCTGATAGCAAATCGACTGGGAAGCCCCCAGTACAGGTCAAACAGTCATTGAGGTAGACACCAGGATAAAGTCAACCGTGTTCGCGACGAAAGTTGATAGATAGGTAGGCTTCTTGCCTCATCCGTTCAACTCTCAGTGCGCGTACTTCTATCCTAAGAACAGTCATGCCATATTGCGAGTACTTCTCTAAATAC
>NW_008786187.1:0-232 GCF_000715545.1 Opisthorchis viverrini
GTTCACTAGATGCTATTGCAAGTGAAGAGATTGCATCCACCTAGTACAGACACAGAGGACAGTTGGCGACGGTTCACTCTATGATATGCCGCTTGGTGCTCAAGTGAAATGAGCTCTTTTAGCTTAACTGTGATTTCAGTCAGTCGGACCACAAGAAAACTGATAGCCTATCCTTCTCGCCAGTTCGCACTCAGTCTGAATGACGTGAGCGAATCCTTTCAGCCAAGCCTTT
>NW_008786188.1:0-232 GCF_000715545.1 Opisthorchis viverrini
ACCGAGCTCTTCCAAGACAGAAAACGAACTAGAATCACCTGAGATTGCACGGGAAGCTGTACACCATAGCATAACATACGTCCCAAAATCAAATACATCGCTTGCAGTAGTACCACCTCGGATTCGAGGACCCGAAGGAGACGTCGTTGTCAACGCCTTTTTGGACAACGGTGCCAGCACGACCCTGATCCATAGTTCACTTTTGCCGAAACTGGGATTGAAAGGTAGACCT
>NW_008786189.1:0-232 GCF_000715545.1 Opisthorchis viverrini
AATTCGGTTTTTAAACAAGCCAATTTAGTTATAACATAAATACGAACCTAGGATCAGTATGCCGGAGCCTGAGTCGACGGGCTACATGGTAGGAACGAACAGCCAACGTAGAGGTTTCGATTTGAAAATCGAGGTTACTGGACATTCGAAACAATATACAGTGAAGGGGTACAGCGGATGAGAATGGGAAGTAGTGCTCACTTTGCGAGCGAAGCATCTGGACAGTTGACGA
>NW_008786190.1:0-232 GCF_000715545.1 Opisthorchis viverrini
TACTCAAAAATACTCACTGTGATGGCAAAATTTTGCCCCGAAAAATATCAAGAGGTTTTGTCAAGAACATTGTTAGAGTTATAGGACTACCCGAGGTTCCGCTAAGGTTATCTCATTTTCCGGTATACAACGAATACCGTCGGATGCCTAATGAGGGCTATGGTTACAGTCCCCTGGATTCTACATGCACCATGTAATATTGCGATATTTCTCACCTTCTAAAAGAGCGCGA
>NW_008786191.1:0-232 GCF_000715545.1 Opisthorchis viverrini
GTGTTTTCGGCTAAGTTAAAACCGTTCTCGACACACTCGTCGGTTGTATGCCCCTTGTTCACACTTGGATGACTGACGAATTCGCCTGCCCCAGTTTTAAGTCCCGTGAATCGTGGTCTGTTTGGTCTACTGTGATCCTTCGACACCAAACATGGAAAGATTTGGTCTGCTGGACTCCTAGAGTGTTGGTGGACCTAAAGCATGGTTATTGATGAGAAAGCTTGGAACAGTT
>NW_008786192.1:0-232 GCF_000715545.1 Opisthorchis viverrini
TCCACCGTTATTTATTTATTTGATCGATGGGATGATGAGACGAACGCTGGGTGGTTCTCCTCATTCTCGTGTAAAAATGCCTGCTCACCACAGTCTTGCTTATCTGGAATATGCGGAATCGATCTCGTCTTTGTGGAGGAGGGACTGGTTGAACTGACCAAAGTCATCCGGTTTTATTGGCGTTCGGTTTGTGCCCGTAAAACGTATGGTGGTGCTTCTGGATCTAAGTCAT
>NW_008786193.1:0-232 GCF_000715545.1 Opisthorchis viverrini
TGAGCTCCCAGCTGTAGGTCTGAATCTCAGTGGAAAGTCGTCCACCATAGGGGGCCCCCTCAATTACCTGGTTAGTCTTGATTTATTTCCCGCATTTCCGCAGCTTTGACTTTAATCGAAGACGACCACCACTGAGTAGCCAGCTGAACAACAGCGAAATGAACCCAGAAGAAATTTTCCACCCACGATCAGTCCACGCGGCCCTCAGAAGATAGTCACCGTGCGATACATG
>NW_008786194.1:0-232 GCF_000715545.1 Opisthorchis viverrini
ATTGATTAGTGGATCCAAATTTACCTTTTTAGTTTCTCATTTTCTAGCATCATTTTAAGGATTTAACTTGAAACACATTGTCCAACACTTGCGGTTAACCCCCACCTTTTTCACCTTTCTGCATGTCTTTCTACCCATCCGTCACACAGAGGTCTTATACAGGTCTTCTGGTCTTTTGAACTACAAATAATTTGGTTACCAATAGCTTTGTTTCCTTTTTTCTTTTAGCCTC
>NW_008786195.1:0-232 GCF_000715545.1 Opisthorchis viverrini
CGTGCTTGGCGGAGTTCGGATACCCTGATGACACCGGAAGGTAAAGCCTCCTTCTTCGTTCTGCCTATCTTAATCAACAGGTATTGCTTGTAAAGCGGTAGCCAAGCCACGACCTTCTGTAGCTTCATCCAACAAGAGAACCGAGACATTAGTGGGCACATGACATCATTTCCCTCCAATCGGTTAACATGTGCTCCAAGGCTTTCAGTTCGACACCATCGGGCTGCGTCAA
>NW_008786196.1:0-232 GCF_000715545.1 Opisthorchis viverrini
AACTCTTTTCTGGCGGAGGTTGAATATCTACTCGTAAGGTTAGCTAGTATTCTACAACACATCAAAACGCGCCCAAAGTTACGAAGAGTACATGAACTTTATTGGACAGGTCTTGAGGAAGACAAAGAGCAGTATTTTTTATCCTTAAAACTTTGTTTCTTAGGGTCCGCACTAGAAGCGGATTACTTAAAGAGAACTTGCAACAATAGGAACAATAAACACCTATCTTGTA
>NW_008786197.1:0-232 GCF_000715545.1 Opisthorchis viverrini
AGTTCCATAAGAGATTATTGCTGCATCCAGCATTTAGGAGTCAGCACCATCCAAATGCGAAGTGAGGTGGAGTCACGGTGTATATTTAGTCTGCATGGTAGAAAACCTTCAGAGTTGCAGAAGTTGACTCTAGCAGATAAATCCTCTTGATTGAGGTGGTGCGCTTTTCCGAAGATGGCTAAAGTTGACAAGGTTATAGACTACATGCCCCAAAACGGGTTGATTGTACAAA
>NW_008786198.1:0-232 GCF_000715545.1 Opisthorchis viverrini
AATTTGCTTATAATAATAAACTTAACCGTTTTAATTCCCAAATTGTGTGGAACATGCCAATCCTGAGGCATCTACATAAGGGTCACTGCCATCCATTAAACTGGGGATGTGCCAATCTTGGGCCTTTGTCGTGCGCGGTAAGAATGGATCACATATTTGGAAGCTGTATATCAAAACGGAATACGGTGTCTGATCAGGTTCACCCATGTCCTTGAGAAATCGCAAGAAATCC
>NW_008786199.1:0-232 GCF_000715545.1 Opisthorchis viverrini
AATACCCTTCGGTGTATCACGTCATTTCTTAGATTCGCAATTCGGCAGTTGTGGACGAAAGGGCTTCCAAGAATGATGACCATTAATGTCCCCCACCCCAAATTAAACGATAACATAGTTCTGAATATGTTCAATGAGTTTCAAGCTTTACATTGTCTAAGATTAGCCCTCTGAAGCAAGTTTAGGACAAAAATAATCAGGTCAACCCAATAGTTTACTTGGTAGTAGCTGC
>NW_008786200.1:0-232 GCF_000715545.1 Opisthorchis viverrini
GTCACATTGCTGATGACCGGTTGAAATATATCGTGAACAAGAGATTCAGTTCCGAACCTAATTGAGGTGCAAATTGGGGTGCAATTTGAGTTCAGTCAGAACATCCGTTTGACGGAATCTCTGAGACCGTGCCCGTGGGATGAGCCCAAAGAAGGGTGAAATCGATCGTCAGCTATCGACCAAATTTCAAAAGTTTTATGGGTAATGTGTCTTCGATAAAATCTACCTGTGT
>NW_008786201.1:0-232 GCF_000715545.1 Opisthorchis viverrini
AAATTCATGAAATTGATGGAGTTTCATTTGGGACAATTTCACTAGGGATAATATCGGTGAGAGTTCGAAGGTTTGCATGCCTTGGAATTTACCAAAGGAACTAAGGAGACGCAGTTGTATTTGTATTTTGTGTTTGCATTCCAATTACTACTTCTTAGGTTACGTTCATCAGTGGGCGGAACAGATGGTCGAAAATATGATTGCAAATATTCGGTGACCTTGTGCACCACGC
>NW_008786202.1:0-232 GCF_000715545.1 Opisthorchis viverrini
TTGAGTTGTAGTCAATCACACTTTCTGTCTAGGTTTTTGGAGTAACATATATGCAATTTGCCACGGAAGAGAATGTCGGCAGGTCGGGTTATGCACTTGGCTGTCACGTTGGTCAATGAAACTCGTATTTTTGTTCCAAGCATTCACTCACCAATCAAGATGACAATGTGGGTGGATTTTTGTGTAGCGATGTGCTCGGCTGCAGGACAACAATGCACTGATGATATCATCT
>NW_008786203.1:0-232 GCF_000715545.1 Opisthorchis viverrini
CCGCGCTTCATTGCAATGGTTGGTGTACCCTATAAACGCTTTAGCATGGTGTATTGCCTCCTCCCACGGCACCTGTGCTTCTCTCTGGTCATCTCGGTTGCCTGGATTATTCTTCTGGTAATGCGTCATTTATGTCTCAGCGTAGATTAGCCTGTGCTCTCATTGACGGCTGTAATCTGGTAATACCCGTCTCTTTTCTTCAGGTCTCCCCAGAATACGCGGAGCCTAAGCA
>NW_008786204.1:0-232 GCF_000715545.1 Opisthorchis viverrini
TTTTTCTCTAATTTGTCCATCTTCAGAAGGAAACGGATATTGAGCAATAAACCCATAGATAAATTTCCGTCGGCCAAAATATTCGCACTACGTGGAGGTAAGTACCATTACCCAGCACGAAATATTTTTGCTTGATCCACGAACAATCCAAAATCTTCAACGCAAGGCAAAACAAGAGGAGACGCCCTGCGACCAAACCTCATTGAAACTGAATACATAGGGGTACAATGGA
>NW_008786205.1:0-232 GCF_000715545.1 Opisthorchis viverrini
TTATCTATTTCTATTTTCGGCAGGTGGAAACCTGACGTTGTGGTATAGTCATCAACGCGTTTGCCGTCCATTTCATGCGCTGCGGCTCGAGTCCCGGCCGGTTAGTGGATAAATTCATGCGTTCCATTTCCTCTGAATTAAACTTCGCAACGAATTTCTCGGTCTTCGGTTCACTGGATGGAAACCCAAGTTCACAACCACCACATATCGAGTTTTCCTCATCAGAGGAGTC
>NW_008786206.1:0-232 GCF_000715545.1 Opisthorchis viverrini
CAATCGAGGCCAATACATGCAACGAGGCGCTGCAAATACTATGGTGGTCATTTGAGACTTCTTTTATTCTTGAGCCGAAGAAAGTGCATTGGAAATTTCATCTCCGAAATAATGTGTCTTCAAGTACCCGTTTGTCAAAACGCAAGAAAACCAGCCTTTTATTTACTCGATTCATTCATGCACAGTCACCTTTATAGATGTCACGAATTAAACTCACTTAACAAGATTCACG
>NW_008786207.1:0-232 GCF_000715545.1 Opisthorchis viverrini
GACCACTATGGAAAGGTACTCACTATCAAAATTGTGCGTAACTATCGCGTCAGATATCGACCACCATTTTTAAGTAGGTCATCGGTTACCTTTTAATGGGTAGCTTAGTGGCATGTCATCCACCATAGCCAAGTTTCGAGAGTGCGGTCGCGTGTTGCTGGTGGAATCGGAGGGTGGCAGTTATAGTCACCTGTGTTCCTACTGAACGCAGCAGATAACACTCTTTAGACGT
>NW_008786208.1:0-232 GCF_000715545.1 Opisthorchis viverrini
TTGGTTGGCCTATTCAACAAGCGGTCTGAAGTAGCCTCCATAGAGGCAGTGGAAGGGTGCTACAGCTGAATGCTGGAAGTCCATGCGAGTGATATGAGAGGTGTGACGAATCACCCGTGGAACGGCGAACGCCTTCCGAGCCGATTTTTCATGACGCGGTGAGAAGGATATGTATGAAAGAGTTAGATACCCACATCTTTTTTCCATTTGCCCTCATAATGCCTTCTGGTCC
>NW_008786209.1:0-232 GCF_000715545.1 Opisthorchis viverrini
AAAAAATGCGTTGCAACACTCTATAAAGCGGCCGTTGCCAGTGGATTTACACCAAGCAGTCACAGAGCTTTCACATCTACAATCAGTAGCGAGTTCGGTACCGAGCAAGTCAGTCCACTTTTGCCGTGGTCGCGGAATATAAAAAAATCGTGAACTAACTGCATATTCATAAGCATATCCCCAACATAACCGTCCATTACGTAACCGTTATGTCGAATCCCGAAGCAATTAA
>NW_008786210.1:0-232 GCF_000715545.1 Opisthorchis viverrini
CTACTGTCGGACGTCTGGTGTTCAGATCTCGGCACGCCCAAGAATATACATTCCAGTGTTTCTCCGCTTTGGTGTGGACTCACCAGAAGAGGTAGGCCAGGACAAGAGGACTGTTCAGACGAGAGTGATGTAAATCTGAATTCTAGATCCACTCGCCCAGCTATGGTTCCTTTCCAGGCTGCGACTTAGCCGGAAGGTGTTGTAACGGTATTTTTCTCAGCCTAATTCTCGG
>NW_008786211.1:0-232 GCF_000715545.1 Opisthorchis viverrini
CACAGACGAGACCACTTGTGATCTGGATCCACTCAGTTTGGTCTACGACTAACCCCAGTACACTCCACTCAAACCGAGCAGCCATTTGCCCCCACCGTGTTCATTTTTCCGTGAAGAAAATCTCAAACCGATAAACTCTACATGTGCTTTCCTTACTCTTCGGGTGGCTGGCCGTAATAGGCAGTTCATGTATGGCACATGTATCCCGACCAACATATGGATAGATACTACA
>NW_008786212.1:0-232 GCF_000715545.1 Opisthorchis viverrini
GCTGAGTTTCTATACGATACTATTAATGTCAAACATAAATTCCCAAAGTATACAAACCTCAAGGTCAAATGAACGAAGTGGCAGGGACAAATAAGCGTCAGTCCATGTGCACACATTAAACACAACAGTGGAGCAGGAGTTGCAAATAAGGACGAGAAACGTGGGGAATTTCAACTACCAAAGTAATGGATGCAATGATCAGTAGGAGAGTGATTGCACTAGGAAGGCGTCA
>NW_008786213.1:0-232 GCF_000715545.1 Opisthorchis viverrini
TCTTTAGTGATGAAGTTTGAGGTTTGGTGGGAGCAAGAAGGCCGATTGTAGGTAAATGAAAATTTGTTCCCTTTTGTTATTCCGTTTTTTCACCGGGGGGTAAACATCAGCAAGCGCATAAATCTCAGGTGGCAACAAATGGCTGCACTAGGTGCACCGACGCGAAAAAATCAGTTTAATTCTGCAGAGCCTTCTATCACTTAAAGTGAATAGCACAGGCAAAACTCTCAAG
>NW_008786214.1:0-232 GCF_000715545.1 Opisthorchis viverrini
ATCTCAACGTGACATATCAAGTGTCACCCGTCCAAAAACACTGGCAGTGTCCGAATTAATCGCTATATTAGACTATGTCACTTCTCTCCGTGTTATCAGAAACGCAAGTGATCGTTTTAATACTACCGTGACCAAACGCTCACCCCTATGCTTTTATTTCAAACTAACTGACAAACGAACTCGCATTGCGACATATTTAGACACTATTTTTCCATTCCCATCTAGCAATTCC
>NW_008786215.1:0-232 GCF_000715545.1 Opisthorchis viverrini
GGCAGCTGTCATTTGTATCACATACGACAAACTGTTAATGGACGGTTGGAAAATTTCATTTCACAGATTTTGTATCGCGCCCGAACAAATGTTGATGTTGTATTCGGGAGTCGGGAGTTACTGATTTTTATCACAGAATGCGAGGTGGGGGAATGCGGTGTCCCATAGCCTGCTGATGAATGCACTTACCCCTTTGCCTGTGCGAAGTGTGATAGTTAACGAACCAAGCTAC
>NW_008786216.1:0-232 GCF_000715545.1 Opisthorchis viverrini
ATTCATTCGCGCCGAAGTTGACCGCTTATGGCAAGGTATCATCGAGCTGTCAACGTCTCCCTGGATGGCGCAGGTTCGCTTACCAATAATGTCACTCACAAACGCTGGATGGTTATTGACTACAGTCAAACCATCAGCCGATCCACATATCTGGACGCCTATCCTCTGCCACGCTTGGACAAAATAGTTGAGGAAATTTCGCGCTATTGGGTCTGCAGTACATTAGACCTCT
>NW_008786217.1:0-232 GCF_000715545.1 Opisthorchis viverrini
ATAAATTGATCACCGAACATGACAAGCGAGTGAAACGGTTTTATGTTGGCGCCATTTGTGTCTTCTTTTTCTACACGATCGATTCATATTATTTGAAAAAATAAAGTCCCACCCGTTAACCTCCTTTCGGTGCCTACCTACAGTGCCGCCCGAGGGGAACAAGAGGGCTGAGGGCGGTCCTGACCTAGACGGGAGCAGGTTTGGAACAACAAAACTAATGAATGAAAACTTT
>NW_008786218.1:0-232 GCF_000715545.1 Opisthorchis viverrini
TCGCGAGAAAATGGAATCAGTCTTCTCTCCACTTCAAATGAAGCCTTTGCGTTCATCCTGCTCAACCGCTGAACACGGATATTCGGGAATAAATGAACCCTAATGAACAATGCGGGTTTTGAAGCCAGTGGAAAACAGGTGATTTTACCTCTATAGTGATTCGGTCACAAGAAATGTTCTGGAGAGGAACCGATCCTCATACCTACTATTCTTGGATCTCCCAAAAAGTTCT
>NW_008786219.1:0-232 GCF_000715545.1 Opisthorchis viverrini
ATTATGTACTTTAAAAAATAAAACCGGAACTTCTGTATTTTAGGTGACATATACACGATTAAAAATCGTGCAATGGTTTTACTTGCTAACGAACTGCTTCTTACTTGGCCGTGTCAGATATGATTAAAATTCGATTAGAAAACTTGAAAAGTTAGTATAGGTTTGATATCACCCATGTTTGGAAGTCTGAAGATACTGAAAATAAGTAGTTGCTGGTTTGAGATATGCGTGT
>NW_008786220.1:0-232 GCF_000715545.1 Opisthorchis viverrini
ATGAAGTATTTGAACTCTTCTCTGATCTGTTATATTCGCAATAATGGTTGGGGTAAGTAACATGAAATTATTGAAAATATGAGTAGTGTTTATTCAGCCTTCGTTGTGATAAACATGAAATCATTTGGCTACCGCAAATGCATACACCAGATCTTGTTTTTAATCCGCATTATTCTCGAATTTTCCGCTGTTTTCTGGTCGACTTATGAAGATCACTCTTCATTCTCCTCGT
>NW_008786221.1:0-232 GCF_000715545.1 Opisthorchis viverrini
GGAAATTGACCTAGGCACTGTATGTTTGAATAATCAATTTACCGTAGAAGAACGAGTGGCGTGTGAATACCGAGAGGAAGTGTACGCGGGGTATTCCCATAGATTGGTAAACGGTGCACGTGCAATTTCATGCCAAGGTGTTAACCGTATGAGAATATTTTATGTTTGTACCACCAGCTGACTGCTATTACCAACAGGTTTTGCACCATGAAGCGATCTGTCTGATGGTATA
>NW_008786222.1:0-232 GCF_000715545.1 Opisthorchis viverrini
AATGGTCCCGAAAGATTCAAAGCGGTTTTTTTAACTGTTTCATTGTCTCATAACCTCTGACGTGGTGTCTCTAGGCTCACGCAAAATTGTGATTACGTTGCAAATCAAGCCGAATGTGGTTTGGAACTTGATTCTACCAACATGAACGTTGAACCTGGACGGATTCTATTAGGTTAGTTGGTCAAGTTGGTCGGGCCCGTAGTTTGCGGTCGGCGTTAATTTTGACCCAATA
>NW_008786223.1:0-232 GCF_000715545.1 Opisthorchis viverrini
CACGCTGATAAGGTCCTAGTCCGCTACGCTTACGACTTGCACCCGAATGAAGAAGATCGGCGGATGAACACGCAGAGGCCCGTTACTAGTTAGTGGCCGGGCTAAGATGACAATGTAACAATGAGACTGGCACCAAATACGGTTGTCATCCGTCGTCTCTTGTTTAATCAAGGTACCGCACTAGTGTCCCCGAGACGCGCGTTACTGATAATTCTCGGTAAGGATGGAACAG
>NW_008786224.1:0-232 GCF_000715545.1 Opisthorchis viverrini
AACCAATCACAATCAAAGTTCAGCCTGGTTTAGAGGTACATGTATGAAGATATATGCATCAATAGTCAGAGCGCAAAAATTGACACATAACTGCGCACTGAGGATGTCATCTCGGTTGATGATATCAATAGAATCTTACCCGTTTGGTGTGGAACAGTGTAACGGTTTGGACGAGAGCCTGCTTGTTACCGAAAGAGTGGAATTTCTCGCCTGCAAAATAAACAGTTTTTTT
>NW_008786225.1:0-232 GCF_000715545.1 Opisthorchis viverrini
CCATGGTCAAAACGTGGCCTATGTTCTCAACTTCGTCTGTCTAGGCTGACTGACTGTCTCAGCCCGCACGCTTCGTTTGGGTATCATGGCAGCCAGGCGCCGAAAGGGCATTAAAGCTGAACGATCCTTGATATTATTCTTATTATATATATACAACAGATCAGGACTATGTGCTTGGGGAAATACACTATGCTCACAACGAAACTATTTTAAATTTGTAAACAAAATACAC
>NW_008786226.1:0-232 GCF_000715545.1 Opisthorchis viverrini
GTAGAGGTTACCTGTCATAATTCCGCCCTATACTAAGTAAAGTGCTGTACAGTCATATGCTGCCACGAGTGTACAAACTGCATAATCACGGGGTACCGAGTTTTTTATATCAGATCTACAATTTTTGAGAATGCCTATAGGTGGAGAGCCAACAAAATGTACGCCAGGATTTAATTGCGGTGAAGTAATCATTATCCTGCCTCAACGGTTACTAAGTTGGGAAATCACTTCT
>NW_008786227.1:0-232 GCF_000715545.1 Opisthorchis viverrini
TACCAGGTGACACTCCAAGTGGATTTGGGACGGCTTTCAGTTAAACAGCTAAGGGTATCCGTTGGTCTCATATGTTTTTACATAAAATACAGTATTGGTATCTGAGGGAACGCATAGATTGCTGACCAAGGAGTTTGCGATTCCACTTATAGGAAAGGCTTCACAATATTCTGGATGCCCGAGGAAATTTAAAAGAATAACTGCATCATCAAAAAAACAATGTTAATCAGAA
>NW_008786228.1:0-232 GCF_000715545.1 Opisthorchis viverrini
TTCCTCAAGGAAGTTTGTCAGGTTTTGTATCAGCAACATCCCGGTTCGTTTGCAGCTTGAAACGAGCTCCGACATCACGTTGCTGATTTACCGAACACGGGAACGAATTGATAAGTTGCGTGTTAACACTATGCCCATAGTTCGTTTTAAAGTAAGTCGACATTGATTGGCAAGATCGACTGCTCCGTAAGCTTCAATGGTATGGGCAGTTGCGAAATGCATTTGACAGGGG
>NW_008786229.1:0-232 GCF_000715545.1 Opisthorchis viverrini
GACAAGCACTATTTATGCTCACGGGAGTTTTCGCTAGACCCCATTCTGATGTATGGCTCCGTGTATACCGCACATTCTTTAGGCTACACCTGAAATACGGCGTTCAAGTACGATGATCTCACTTAGGAACCAGCACAAAGCATGGCGGTTACCTGAGCAAACCGACTATGAATAACGGGGATGCCTAAACGCCTTTGAGGCAACATCTGAGTTTTGAACTATGGGATGGAAA
>NW_008786230.1:0-232 GCF_000715545.1 Opisthorchis viverrini
TGTACAACATACAGCAGAAGGACGTAACATGTAGCTGTAATTCAGTACAATCTAGAACTTTATCTTGCTCAATCCGCGGCAATGTGACTGAATGTTTCGGTAAAGGGGTTTTGTTGTTAATAACCCTAACTGGGTCAACATAGAGGGGTGGCTGATAGCTCAATCGATTTGGCAGTGACAAATTCGTGTATCAGTATCATTTAGTAGTGAAACACTTGGATATTTGGATTTA
>NW_008786231.1:0-232 GCF_000715545.1 Opisthorchis viverrini
TGTGTTGCTACTTTATCATGGTATATGAACTAACGCGCCGCATCAACCCTACAGAAAATACTGGTATAAGTGCATTTTGCAACTTTCTGCCATTAGTTGCTTGCATACATTTTCTTTCCTAAACTGGGCACTAGTCGGACTAAATAGCAACGCCGGATATGCTACTGCTGGATTTCGATACAAAGCAATATTATACTCACATACCTCTAACAGGCCGTGCGTAGTTTGATCT
>NW_008786232.1:0-232 GCF_000715545.1 Opisthorchis viverrini
CGAAGTCAGTAATTTCTGAATCAAATATTCCATGTCCAAATATATAGCAACGCTTTGTAGCCAATCAGGATCACCAGAAGTCGTCTGGAAATGTGCGCGCTGAGCACTCTTTTCACACGTGTATGGCTTTGCGGTTGGGAACGTGACAAGGAAGGAGAACCACCTGGTTCATTTGATATCGTGACCACAGGATAGACATCTGGTCCCCGGGATCATTATTTGTGCTAATATA
>NW_008786233.1:0-232 GCF_000715545.1 Opisthorchis viverrini
GTGTCTCTGCAAGCTCCGGGCTAACAGAGCTGCGTGCAACCCAGCCAATACACGTCCGTCATACTCATATATCTCCTCACCATTTCGCCTCGACCGCATACTAATTATCTGCACGTAAATATCGATTTCCGTTTTTGAAACAGGGTAGTGTCACCTCATTGAAGTATTCAGGAATTGTGACCAGTTTTGACTCTCTCATTTCGGGCGGCATTCTAACTCACATCAGGGTGCT
>NW_008786234.1:0-232 GCF_000715545.1 Opisthorchis viverrini
CCAATGGCATCTGGTTGGCGCCTTGTCTCAGGCTGCGAAGAGGAGCACTAACTAGCCATTTGTCCATCGAACATTTTTCAGAACGCGCTTTTGTTTGCGGGTTCGTGAAAATGCAAATGTGAATCTAAATATTCCTTAAAAATTATGAGCGAAGTCTAACTGAAAATACTAAACGAAGGTGAGACCGATTACGGCTCTCCGTGGGTTGGGCACACATAGCGAGAAATGCTGC
>NW_008786235.1:0-232 GCF_000715545.1 Opisthorchis viverrini
AGCAACCTTGTGAGTAGCTTCCTTTCTGAAAACATATGGAACTATCTCTTATGTTCCAATCACCTGATTAAGTTTTTCTTACGGTTAATGTAATTTTCATGGGACGAGAAGAATCATTGCACACGTTATTTTTTTACTGACCAGATAGCTAACTATACCTAAATCGTTCCCGTTTTACGTTTCAGAGTTTTGCATAATCAATTTCCACGCGATTAAGGAAATTTATGGCCCC
>NW_008786236.1:0-232 GCF_000715545.1 Opisthorchis viverrini
TTTATCCACCTGCTTTGATGAGCATTGAACTCGGTCATAGCCAACCTGCTTCCCATGCACTGTGCGTCCTGTAGCCGTTGTTTAAGCTACCTGCTTCTGAATGCTCCCATCATTGTGTCCTCGGAGAGTCACAGACCCACAATTGTCTTGTCTTGTTTTTGCAATATTCTGGGAAAAGGCGTCCGTGGTGGTTGTTAGTGTGTTTACAGAAACCAACGGAGTTCAACTGTAC
>NW_008786237.1:0-232 GCF_000715545.1 Opisthorchis viverrini
TAGCCTACCTTGGCTACTTATCGTAATTGATAGATCTGTGTCTCTGCGACGCTGAGTATGAGGCTCCAACTATGCCTAGTAGCCTAGTTCAATTGCTAACGATGGCCCGTCATACTCATAAGAATACTCAATCTCACCTACCGAGGCCAGATATAGTAACTCCTGGGCCGATGCACATACTTGTAGATGACTATAATGTCCCAGCTATACATATTAGATTAATCCAACGACC
>NW_008786238.1:0-232 GCF_000715545.1 Opisthorchis viverrini
ATTATTATTATTATTATTATCATTATTGAAAAATCTGCCTTTTTTCTTGCATCACATACAAACTAAACCCACATGACCGGATGCAAGTACGCTCTGAATACCGAAATCTCGAAGTTTTCCATATCCTGCTTTAACCACGGTCATTCACGGATTGATACACAGGATGGGGGCTTATGCCCAAGTTTCCCCGGTCAGTTTTCAATAAACTCGGAGATGTTAAACAGTCAGCTTG
>NW_008786239.1:0-232 GCF_000715545.1 Opisthorchis viverrini
GTTTTTAAAGGCATCCTCTTGCTCTTCGACTTGTTTTTTCTCCATCCATTCTAATGGTGTTTTCCACTGACTGGTGCCAAAATGAAGAGAACAATGTTTAATCCGGATTTTTACAGGGTTGGTTTTTAGTACTAAATTCACAATACAAGTTGAGGCAGCTTTTGTACTCATTGAGGCTGTTTTAGGAGTTCAAAATTACAACTGGTTACAAAAAGTGGATGTAACGTCGCAC
>NW_008786240.1:0-232 GCF_000715545.1 Opisthorchis viverrini
AAACTGTTCGACAGCCCACGCCCGGTTTCAGCCCTCTTGAGGCTCGTCAGTTAGGTGCAGTCCCAGATTTCCTACTAATCTTACGTTCTTCTTGAACCCAAATTGGATAGATTTGGTTGAATACATTCAGCTGAATACCAGTTTAGATTTCACGAAGGCTCTCTTGACCCCAGTGAAATCTCTTGCTTATGAAAGTGGAACACCAGGCCGTCTCATGTTTTAGTTGGCACGA
>NW_008786241.1:0-232 GCF_000715545.1 Opisthorchis viverrini
GTTTTTTATCATCCGGGCATAGATGTGCTTTGCGTTCCACTTTACAAACGGGGTTTACACAGTTTTTGCTCTTTGACAGAGCGATCTTCAGAAAACCCTTTTAAATACGTGAAGATCAATCCAGAGTTATTTTCCCGGCAGTTGGACGAGAGTGACAGAAAGATCGAAAAACTGTTAGATTTCTCTTCCTCGCAGCCATTTTGCGTGATGTGAGTGGCACTTAGATTTTGAA
>NW_008786242.1:0-232 GCF_000715545.1 Opisthorchis viverrini
GCTTTTGAACGAAAAACTTTCTGTTGTCTTAATGTCGTTTTCTGGGGTGGACTTACGGTGGTCGACCACGGCGCTTAATCCGGCACTCTTCTGCTAGCTCAAACAAAAAAATTTCTGGGACGCTTGGTTTCTTCCGACCTACACCTAGACCCAACCTAAAACACCAAACGTTCGGCAAAGTAACTGTGAGATAGAATGCTACGCGAATTTCTGCCATCTTGTCAACTCACCA
>NW_008786243.1:0-232 GCF_000715545.1 Opisthorchis viverrini
GTGGACTGATAATGAGTCCTACAAGTTTCAGAAAGCAACCAGTTTCATATGTTTGATTTTCTGGCACGTGAGCTTTGTCAGACTTTGCTGAATAAGTTTGATTACATAACTTCCCTGCAGATCGGTGCGTAACCCGCTTACCTCCAAAGTTGTATCAGTCTTTACCGTTTTAACCGTGCTTTTATCTTTAGGTTTTGATGCTTACACCATAGAACGTGATGTTTCATGAAAT
>NW_008786244.1:0-232 GCF_000715545.1 Opisthorchis viverrini
GATCTCGCCTGCAGGTTCTGAAAACCGTAATTCGTTCATTGATCGATCGGATTTCGTTTAAGGGCACTGGATGAGGAGATGCTCACAAATTCTACTACTGGTGGTGTTTCAATGTAAATATACCCAAGAGAATTACCTTTTCACACCACATTTGTCACTTTATTTGTTGTGCACCCCGTCAGGATCTTTGTAGGATACCTTCCTTATTCCTGCCTAAAGGATTATTAGTTAA
>NW_008786245.1:0-232 GCF_000715545.1 Opisthorchis viverrini
ACATAGGACACAAAGTAGATTTAGAAGTTATTGAGGACTACGGTCCACTTCACAGAGACCGACGGCCGAGGTGGTGGAAATCGTCAAGGATCCCAGTGTAAATAGAATATAGAGCGTACAACTGGCAAGCGTGTGGAGGACGGCTTTAGATCAGCTGGGCTGACGCTTGATTGTGTGCGGCTATCAGAAAGAGGGTTCATCAGCAGAAGTAGCTTAGATCTGAAGTGCACTT
>NW_008786246.1:0-232 GCF_000715545.1 Opisthorchis viverrini
TGTCCGTCTTCGCGCACCGATCCATGTCCATAATGTTGTTGTGAGGGAAGCAGGTGGAACACCGATGACTCGATTCGACCCATCTTGCAGTTGATGTCGAAACGATAAGGTGGTGGCGTCCGTCAGAAACGGTTGGCATAACAAACCTAAGTTAGGAGTGAGGAGCCTCTTAGTTGAGTGACTTCGTACAGTTGGCATCGTGCTGCATTCGTAAACGATTTATCCATATTTT
>NW_008786247.1:0-232 GCF_000715545.1 Opisthorchis viverrini
CAGTTGTCCCACACCAAAACTGGTGCCACAAGACAATTAACAAATGAGTTTTTTCGGTTGTGCAACAGATAACTCAATCGAAGAAATAGTGATGGTAAAAAAGAGACTTCGATAAGAGTGTGCATGTCGGTGTGAATCTCCTCCCAGCATCCAGCAAATAACTCTCACCACAGCATGGTGGTATCGTATTTCGTTACAAACACTAGTGTTGATCTGCAAATATTGAGAAAAT
>NW_008786248.1:0-232 GCF_000715545.1 Opisthorchis viverrini
GCTATAGGTGCTCGATCCAGATTGGGTGACATCCTGACGAATCAGGACACGCCATCGTTTTGTCCGTAGCCCGAAGGTGACATCCGTACAATTGACATCATGTTCGGTTATTAGAAGCGGCGGGCCTTCGGACGGCGCCTTGAGGACGCTGTTCAAATGGCTGCTGCTTTGATCTAAGCTGTTACGACTCATGGAAGTGCTGCCGCATGTCAGCCCATCCGTGGGGCTGTGG
>NW_008786249.1:0-232 GCF_000715545.1 Opisthorchis viverrini
TCTACTTCGCTCATGTTTGCTTGACTGCATACAAGGAGCTGTTTCTTCCACGCAGTTTATCATTTTACCTTTGAGTCTCTCAAGCCAATTGGAACGTAACGATGTGTTGTGACAGTCGAGGCTAGTGTCGTGTTGTCAGGTCGCTGGGCCCAGGATTCGCCAGCAGTTCTGGTGTCATTCCTCTGGCCAGCCCATTTGGGGTGATACAGAAAGCTTTAAGTGTAAAGTTTAG
>NW_008786250.1:0-232 GCF_000715545.1 Opisthorchis viverrini
ACTCAAGGCCTGAAAGTTAGTAGGTCATCCACGAAAACTGTGAAAAGTTAGGAAAATTATACGAGGATTAACTTGCAGTCATTTCGAAAAACGGGCTAAACATACTAGACCAGTTTAAGATTGTATATAGATACTATAAGAACTGTTATAAAAGAAATCGATAATGGAAAGTTTGAAACAAAACAGGTCCGAAATTTAACCTTGTGGATTACAGATGAGTGAAAAGCACTGG
>NW_008786251.1:0-232 GCF_000715545.1 Opisthorchis viverrini
TCTTCTGACGGGCGATTAAGGTTTACATTCTACACTACACTACACAGGTTTATATTACACTTTCTCCAAAGGGTGGGGTTTTAGAAAGCCAGCAAAACTATTCTTCGAAGTGTTCGGACCATCGTTCCAGTCAACGTTTATTTGGGTGAATTAATCAGCCGAGTTTTCAATTACAGTTTCATTGCCTATTGCTTTCCTAAGGTCAGTCGATCGTATCAGTTGATATAAGGCA
>NW_008786252.1:0-232 GCF_000715545.1 Opisthorchis viverrini
AAGTGCTAATTGTTTTACAGCATACCCACTAGGCCGTTGGCGGATATAAGGTGCCACATTGAGCAACCCAATCAGCTACCAAGCTGAACTGACCTACATTTACGGATGCTATTTCCCCTAAACCTGAGCTAAGCTGCCAATATCGAGGCTGCTATCCCGCACATGCTTTCACGAGTGTACAAACTTGCCCTCAAATTGGATCCAGTCGTAACCAAGTGGTATGGATTAGTGA
>NW_008786253.1:0-232 GCF_000715545.1 Opisthorchis viverrini
AAGTCTCATCAGGGGACTAGAATGACCAAAACCTTGTCGGTATTTTACCAGCGGAATAGATGTTATGTTTCACCGTTCAGGATTCTCCTGAGGCACTACGAAAAACCACAAAATATGTCATTTTTAGCCTACGATGGTTACGTTAGATGGATCAGTGAATTGAATTTTTCATATAAAATTCCATATTCGCTCCACAGAATCCACATACAACAATCAGCATGAATTAACTAGG
>NW_008786254.1:0-232 GCF_000715545.1 Opisthorchis viverrini
CACCCTAACAGTAGTTCAAAGAGTTCATCATAAAGGAATCCAGACAGTTGAGATCTCTGTGGAGGGACCAAACGCCTTTGTTTCGCGTGGCTTGTGATCTGAGTTGTGGAAACTTCGTTATGGACAGTTTCTGACCTGGACTGTGCTATCACTGAGCACAATAACAACCTAGATTTTTGGTCTCAATTGAAAAATTCTTCAGGATGGTTTGGCAGGAATCCTCATATGGCCT
>NW_008786255.1:0-232 GCF_000715545.1 Opisthorchis viverrini
AATTCCTAGCCGATAATTTGGTGCCCCTTTAGGTTTTGAGGGCACTAAAGTTCCAGGAAATTTGTCACCATTCAGAGTTGTCACAGAATTTGTAAAGAGTTGGTTAGAAAACCAGTTTTACCCTGTGCAGTGTTAGAGGATAGTATTGTTTACCATGCTCTTTCAGAATAGCACAAACTGAGAGGTAGACAGCATATTACCTAGCACGAAGATTGGAAAAAGATAAGGGGGA
>NW_008786256.1:0-232 GCF_000715545.1 Opisthorchis viverrini
CTCATTTATTTTAGAATATTCCTTTAAAAGTGGCTGATTTGGCCACTCGCTCGAATCACCTGAAGATGGAGGGTGTATTTATATTCGTGGTCAAAACTTTGCATTTCTGTTTGGGCGACGTTTTGCGAAACAACTAAACAATGAAATTCCCAGTGGCTCCGAAGGCCTAAGTATAACGCTCCCGAACGTTGAGGGATGATTCCGTGATCTCCTGCTTCACTTTGTCAGGTAT
>NW_008786257.1:0-232 GCF_000715545.1 Opisthorchis viverrini
TCTGAAGTAATTTTGATATGTTTAGTAAACCAACAAAGTACTAGTTTCAATACCCGAATGTATTTCTGACTTAAACTGGCTCCGCACATTTGATGAGTCCGTTGAATGAGTACAGATGCTAACAACATTTAAAATAAAATCGCCTAGTAAGAACGCAACATTGTTGATAGTATTTCCTGAAAGGATTTTCTGAAGAGGGTGGAATTTCACCAAATACGCATTCCTCATGCAA
>NW_008786258.1:0-232 GCF_000715545.1 Opisthorchis viverrini
CTGTGCTTGATAGAGCTGGATAGCCGTGTGGCACATAGACTGTTCACTGAAGCTCAAAAACAGCAACGCGTTCAGCCCTGTGGCTGTGTCCACCTCTCCTGCCATATGTTCCATGAGTCATCGCTTATTGATCCGCAGATGTGCGAATATTGAAATGTGAGAGATTTCTGCTCGTTCTTAGCGTTTTGAGATGAGTAATCACGCCTGGCTCTTTATGCGTGTTTCGGAGACA
>NW_008786259.1:0-232 GCF_000715545.1 Opisthorchis viverrini
CTTGGAGACCACCAACCGCAAGACAGTCACACAATTGAACTGATGCAGATGCTTAATAAGGATTTTTGTTCCTTCTGGGCACTCATATAGACTCTAGTCATGTCATTGTCCGGATTCGATCACCACTTAGTTTTTCATCAACAAAACGCATGCCAAGGCAGAGCAGTTCCATTCAGCAACTTGTAGAAGTTTCAGTAGCCGGACAGCAGCAAGACGACCTGGCTGGAACGCT
>NW_008786260.1:0-232 GCF_000715545.1 Opisthorchis viverrini
AAGAGAGGCGAAACCGGTCGTGGGTTGTCAACTAATTTTCAGTAATCTCATAAGTAGTGCGTTACAAAAATACTTCATATGGTCTTTTATCCCCATCCGTTCAAGGGTAAGAGAAAAGTGAGTATTCGACTCAGGTTTGAAATAGACCTTCTTCATGTTGATATATGCCGGCATTTTCACACGTCATCTCGTACCTTCACCCGAAATGAGTGCGGGATATTACAAATTGGAT
>NW_008786261.1:0-232 GCF_000715545.1 Opisthorchis viverrini
TTGTAAAATGTCGGCCAGCGATTTCAATTAGATATGAATCCTAGGAGTGAGTAGAATATTGACTTACGTACCTAACTTGGGGAATATGTCCTCTGGTAAAATTGCCCATAGAAGGGATAAGAATTGCCATGTTTTTTGCTATGGTTTACTCCACAGCGCTTACCGCGTCGGCGCCGCCGATTCACAGAAGCAGTCGCCACGTGGTCGTCACGTGGTCGACCGTAGCTAGGCC
>NW_008786262.1:0-232 GCF_000715545.1 Opisthorchis viverrini
AGACCGTGTTATGGATGACGGGCCAGTTATTAGAGCAGCATGAGGTGTGAAGTTAACGGCTTGCAACACGACATAAGAACATTTCAGCAATTTATTCCGATTGATTTATCTAAGGCCAAGCGCTTTTACGAAGCTGAAATTCAAATCGCTTGAACCTCTTGTTTTACGTGCGGGCATTACGATGTACTTTGTGGGGATTTCTCCCTGTAAGTAAAATAATAAAAAATATAAG
>NW_008786263.1:0-232 GCF_000715545.1 Opisthorchis viverrini
TGTTCCAATAGCCTTATCTAATCTAAAGCTGGGAGGCTACAGACTATTGAAGGTCGTTTTTCTCTGCGCCAATATGCACTTAAAATCCCATGTGCTTGAATGAAGGTAATTTACAAGGTGCTCAAATAATGATTGATTAAGCCTCTTTCAAGAGTCTGACAGCAACCGCGCCACAATTTTTCGAATTCAGCTAGTTGATTAGTTTCGGACAACACAGAAATATGAAAACAAG
>NW_008786264.1:0-232 GCF_000715545.1 Opisthorchis viverrini
AAGTAAACTGGCACATCGCCTCCCAGCTATGCTCGTGGCAATGCGTCGTCACGGAATACGTATTTGGTAAACGCGAACTTAGTTTTTCAAGCTGTGTCACCTACAGGGGAAATGGGGATTGTTGGTCGATGTTTGAGTACAAGTTAGCTGTTTCCAATGTGGAAGAAAATCTGTTTGTGTTAGGCTACGTGAAAATGTCGACTACCAATTTCGCCAACCACAGTAAGCATCA
>NW_008786265.1:0-232 GCF_000715545.1 Opisthorchis viverrini
CTCCAACGGTGTGCCGGCTGCGAACACACATCGATCCCATCGCCATCAGTTACCAGTGGCGTGGACCAATATCTGACTGCCGGTCGTTTTAAAACCGATTTATGGATTCTGACCATGCGCACTTCCTTCGTTTTCTGAGGCCGCGTAAGGTGCGGACGAATGGTCTGGTGACTAAGAGACTGACATACCCGGATTTTACACTAATTTACCAGAATCGTCTTCCAGAGTCTCT
>NW_008786266.1:0-232 GCF_000715545.1 Opisthorchis viverrini
TCAACTCAGGTTTGAAAGCAGAATCAGAAGTTTATGTACTGCACATTTGATTGCGCATGAGAAACTGACAATTTCAGCACTTATGTGTTCCGGCCAAACGATCGAATAACTTCGAGATTTGGTGTTGACTGAGGGGCAGCCACCACAACCCCATGTTTGTCACACTGTGGTTGTTTTGTTCATTAGTTTTGAAAAAGTTGTTTCCTTTAAACTGTTTTCATCCAGCCTCAGT
>NW_008786267.1:0-232 GCF_000715545.1 Opisthorchis viverrini
TGAGACCGTCACAGCAGCCTACGACGCTGTATGCTTGAGTGTAACAGTCTATCTGGACATCTAAAAGCACCCGACCAGGTCCCCCACGCCTCCCTGTTACACAAACCTAGTACCATGGGCATCAGTGGAGCCTTACTTCAGTGGTTCACCTCCTACTTATCAGACGGGAGGCAAATAACGCAAATCGGGGGCACACAATCATCCTCACTACCGATCACTAGCGGAGTCATCC
>NW_008786268.1:0-232 GCF_000715545.1 Opisthorchis viverrini
CCCCCCCGTAGACATTCTCATGAGCACATCATATATGTCGTCATTCTTGCTTCCACCAATGGTGAGTTACGCATGTTGATATCAAATTTCGTCAAGTTGGGTTTCAAGACCGGGTCCAATGACCAGAGAGCTAGCGAACTTCAGACCCTTCAGCGAATAACGCAAACCCGTTCAATGATTTTAGGGAGATTACTTGTCGGTGGGGAACCAACAGAAGGAGAGATTTTAAAAA
>NW_008786269.1:0-232 GCF_000715545.1 Opisthorchis viverrini
TGTCTCATTTTTGGGTCACACGATGCAACTTGTTGACTAACACACAACACATGGACTATTTTGTAAGATATAGGGAACATTTTATGGAATTTATAATGGCACATAGTGCTCATGGATGACACGCGCATAATGCATATACCTTAAATGCCAACGTAAAATAGGTCGAACTGCCCTTGATGAAAAATGAACCAGCAACCTAGCAAGGGTGAACCTACATTTCAAAGCATAGCTA
>NW_008786270.1:0-232 GCF_000715545.1 Opisthorchis viverrini
ATAAAGGGGGCCGGTTTTTTTTTGAAAATGTTACTTTACCGCAAGAAAACGGCCACCCGCTGACCGGTTGGTCTGAACGCATGATGAAGAAAACTACTAACTTAATCGTTAAGACGCTGGCTGTTCGATTTATCTTATAGAGGTAATAGTAGCAGCCTAATTATTTATTTTGTCCATTCTTAGGTTGCCCAAACTGTCGTTCTTTCGGAACAATTTTTCATCTCAGTGCCAT
>NW_008786271.1:0-232 GCF_000715545.1 Opisthorchis viverrini
AGGTGGCAGCTTTAGGTCGGATTAACTCAAAACAATCAACCTCACGCCTGAGACGCTTTCTTCAACGTCTATCTTCCGACCAGAAGTCGAATTTTGACTATCGTGAGCCAAATATCCAATGCTCTGCGCGGAACCGGAACCTCTATCAGCCGCTTTCAGACGCCCGATTCCTAACCTGATTGACTTTGCTTGAGGCCTCAAGGTGGATTCCTTTCTATGCAACCATAGTCCA
>NW_008786272.1:0-232 GCF_000715545.1 Opisthorchis viverrini
GCCGCAGCTTGCTGTCTGTTCTCTGGTTTTTTGTGTATTTGCCAGCTTTATGCTGGGACGAATCATGACCAACGCTTCAAACTGAAAGTGCTTTTTCGGCGTAATCCGTTCAACGAATGACTAACCAGAAGTTGCCACACAGCCAACTCATCTAACCAACTATACTTGAATTGCATATATAGGGTAATCCGACATAGGCATAATGGATAAAACTGAATCGAACAAACACAGT
>NW_008786273.1:0-232 GCF_000715545.1 Opisthorchis viverrini
AGCCAAAAGTCTGATGCAGGAATACTTCTATTGTTATATCCGTCACTTATCGATGGAGTAACGGCAGACCGCTGTTCACAAGGCCTGCCACCTGCTGTTTGTATCTGAAGTAGAGGTACCCTACTCAAAGGTAGCTGCTCGGTCTGAATACACGTGTCTGGTCCGTTTGCACATCGCAAGCGGTGAGAAACTGTTGTTCGCTCTACGATACTCATCTTATCTGACTTTTGTC
>NW_008786274.1:0-232 GCF_000715545.1 Opisthorchis viverrini
ACTACTTTGAATGAGCCGAACTTAAGATGGATATTATTCTACTTAAACTGATCTCAGTACGGCAGTCATGAACTTCACGGAGTAAGGGACATCGGCACATGTGACAGGCGGTGGTTCAAAGGTGAAGGATGGTGTTGGGTACAGAAAAAAGCAGCGAGGGATGAACCATGGATCATTGGTTAAGAATAAAAGCATAAAACAGTACTTTTCTTCTCAGCATCAATATTTCAGT
>NW_008786275.1:0-232 GCF_000715545.1 Opisthorchis viverrini
CTGCTTTTGCTGATTCGTCCAGGTGAGTACCGCTAAAGTTTCCTGTTCATCGGTGTTGATACATTTGACC
This sequence comes from Opisthorchis viverrini, assembly GCF_000715545.1. NCBI lineage: Eukaryota > Metazoa > Platyhelminthes > Trematoda > Opisthorchiida > Opisthorchiidae > Opisthorchis > Opisthorchis viverrini. Next base: position 71 of record NW_008786275.1, read on the forward strand.
TCGTCTGTGTGTGTGTGAGACTAATGTTGTCATTGGAGAATTTCACTCGTAACTAACCCATTGATTCTAACATGATCAGATTGAAAGAACTGGTTTGAGTCCTATAGAAAACATATGATGACCTGTCTACTGTTATCCTTCAATACCATTGGAAGGAAGAAG
>NW_008786276.1:0-232 GCF_000715545.1 Opisthorchis viverrini
AGACAGAGATTGACACAGGGAATCATGCACATGTAGGCTCACGGTTAGTTTCCATTTTGTTGAAGGACCATGTGAGTGTAGACCGTGCCCAGCCAGTTCGAATGAATAAGAGTCCTAAGGAGCGTTTGGGCAACTGCAGTCGAGGAGTGAAGCTTGGGAAGAGGGCGACAAGAAAGAAATAGAATGAAAGCAGTATTGCGTGACGGGTGTTGGGAGGCATGAGATACAACGG
>NW_008786277.1:0-232 GCF_000715545.1 Opisthorchis viverrini
ATGAACTGTGGTTTATTCTATGGTACCAGGTAAATTTGTATCTAGAAGCTACTAGTCCGGACGTAGTCCAACAGGATGCATGCGCAACGCAACGAGGTGCGCATGCCAATGAAACCGAGGTAACCAATGCATACATCAGCTTATATGACCAAAGGACAAGAGTTGGAGTGAAACTGCCCAGTTAACTGCATCGGCAAAAGAGCAAGGTTGATTGAGCTTTCTGGAAGGATAC
>NW_008786278.1:0-232 GCF_000715545.1 Opisthorchis viverrini
GGGTGCGGAAGCATGAGAAAAGTGGCTACTTTGCACAAAAATACTTCGCATAGTGAACCCAGTTAACTGATAGTTTACGTTCACAATTTTGCCCGATGTTTATCGGAAGATCTCACAATGTTACTTTGAAATAGTTATATTGCCTACAACCTAACTACATTCACAATTCCAGCGTTCTAACAATTTGTTTTACATTTTATTGTCTTGTGATGCAACCTGCACGTTTCGAATT
>NW_008786279.1:0-232 GCF_000715545.1 Opisthorchis viverrini
AAAAAAACTGCGTCATAGGTTTTAAGTACTGCAGTACAAACCCGCGTTACGAATAACATAGATGTCATGCAGTGGGGAGTTCTCGAAAACAGAACCGTGACCGGTATGATCAATATTGCACGTTTTTCATGGAGGTCATCGTGGAGATCCTGGGGAGAACGACGTTTAAGATGACCATTGGTTAACTTGAGGCGCCCATTAGCCACACAATGCTCTTAACTGCAAAACCTTT
>NW_008786280.1:0-232 GCF_000715545.1 Opisthorchis viverrini
GAGACTATTAATAATTTTGGTGCATAGAACATTCACTTTGTTTTCGGACGTGAGATTTCGCAATCAGCCGACCTCCGGTAACCGTAGGCAACAATGGAATTTTTCATAAGCTTTTAATTTGACTAGTGGATCCAAGTGCCCTCAAATGTATCATATTTATTGGCATGCAAATCTGGTACACAGCAGTTAGAACCCCCGAAAATGTTTATCAGACTTCCTGAAACCAAAAAAA
>NW_008786281.1:0-232 GCF_000715545.1 Opisthorchis viverrini
GAGAGTCGGCTAAAGGACTTCTGAAGGAAGCATCAAAAACTAAGAGAAGTCCTTGGCTTAACACTAACCTTCGATAGCTCGGCCTCGCCCCTCTTGAATCTCATTGGGTAGGTGTAGTTCCCGAATTTCCATCAAACGTATGTTGGTTGGACCACCTACTTGTACACAATCGACGAAACATAGTCATTTATTGAACAATTACCTTGTTAATAACCTGACACCCAACTCAGTT
>NW_008786282.1:0-232 GCF_000715545.1 Opisthorchis viverrini
ACCTGAGCTGTACAATCCAAAAAGAGAAATTGACAAGGAAACAACCCGGGTACAGTTTTCAGAAGAACTTGTTTGAATTAGTTGGAGTAACAAAACAACATGGCGTTAGTTATCACTAATTTCCTCGAAAATGCAATGAGATGGTGAAAAACAGTTTTAAAGAGTGGCAGGCATGGTTCTCGCGTGTTGCGCAGTTACTTCACCGGAAGCGAAAAACATTTAAAATGTGAAA
>NW_008786283.1:0-232 GCF_000715545.1 Opisthorchis viverrini
TTGTAAGCAACTCTTGCACAAAACAGTTGCTTATGAATATTCGCCATCCGCATTCACTCAACAGAGCTTGGGGGTACGTTTTTAAACCGTCATACAACCATAATAAAATGAAATTCCCAGGGAAACTTATTGCCAATTCTCAAAGTGATTGCATTTTGTCCACTTTCCATTTGTTAACTAATCCCGTAGTTTTTGGAGAGTAAGGTTTTAAATCATGAGACATTTTGCAGGA
>NW_008786284.1:0-232 GCF_000715545.1 Opisthorchis viverrini
TAAAATCACCACCAAAGTGGGATATTAGCTGAGTAACACTAGGATTTGTAATTGCTACCATAAGTTCTCTGAAATATTGCGCATTAGGAGAGCTCTGACACTGAATAGGGTTGGGTGAAATGCTTCACCATCCCGAAAAACGGCCCTCAACGCTATCGGGTTGTAGCATTTGCCTGTGGTTCCTGAAACAGGAGCGACGTATTCCTTGGGATCACGATGTCGGAGAAGCCAC
>NW_008786285.1:0-232 GCF_000715545.1 Opisthorchis viverrini
CAGGCCTCATCTGTGCAGAGGACAGATCACTGGTATTCCTCTCCCTCTCGCACAATTTTCTGCCGCACTCAATTGGGTTTGTGAATGCGCTGTGTTTGGGTTTAGCATAGTGTCCTACAGCACTATCGGTGATCAAACACATCTGTCCGTTCTCAAGTCTGTCACCGTGCGCGCTGTTCGTGTGTCTCGCACGCCCATAACGATGACCACTATCTCAGATCACTGGTCGAAT
>NW_008786286.1:0-232 GCF_000715545.1 Opisthorchis viverrini
CAGCATTGTGAGCAGTTCACTAATTCCGTTGAATTTACTTCACGTAAACTCAAGGGGTGAGGGGTTGGTGGCAACAGGCACCACTGCTACGAGTCCACTCCCTGGTATCGATGAGGGCATAGCACATAGAATAGTTGGCCAATGTCTTCTTGAACTTGTTCCCAGAATGAGCCAATAGTGATGCATTCAAAACATTCGTTATAATGAGAACCACAGTCGATAACTGGGTGTT
>NW_008786287.1:0-232 GCF_000715545.1 Opisthorchis viverrini
AAATCTACACTCAAAAAAACCAAAGTAAATTAAACTAAACCAAATTAAGAAAATTAAGCGAAAGATATCTAAACGAAATTAAACTAAACAAATCTAAACTAAACTAAACTAATCTGAAATAAACTAAAATAAACTAAACTAAAATGAAATAACCGAAAGATATGTAAACGGAATTAAACTAAACTAAACGAAACTAAACGAAATTAAATTAAAATAACACAAAACTCATTTA
>NW_008786288.1:0-232 GCF_000715545.1 Opisthorchis viverrini
CCAATAGACGGCCGCCCACGATACAACAAGCATATGCCAGCAATCAACCCGTCATCACAACTGAATGCACATGACAACGCTGTGAGCTATCAAGAACAACTCGTGACTAGCCCCCTAACCCCCAGTCATTAGTTGGGGCACGGGGCAGTCAGTTAGAAACACCACAAATTTCCTACCGTAAATATCTGGTGAGCAGCATAGTCTGATTTCCAACCCTATTCATTCTGGCCAA
>NW_008786289.1:0-232 GCF_000715545.1 Opisthorchis viverrini
GGTTGTACGGACTCACGTCGCTTAAGACGGTTTTAGCAAATATTGAGTCCACATTTCCGCCAGTTTTCCACCTGCCCTGCATTCATCTTAATCAGGAGGTCCGCTCGAAAAAGATGGGTTACTGCCCGAAATTCGATCTTTGACCTAAGACGGCTTTATTGAGTTTCAAGTGGATCAGGATAGAAGCCACATTTCGACCTCGTATGCAATCCCTCAGGCGCATGGATCTGTC
>NW_008786290.1:0-232 GCF_000715545.1 Opisthorchis viverrini
TGAAGTGTTTGAGCCCGGATGGATGAATGCTACAGGAAAAGGGTTGGCGAATGGCAAACGATAGTGCTTGTGCCTTACGCAATAACCAGTCTCGCTTTGTTAGCAAACTGGAGTGCATCCCAAAGGTTTGTTCAACTCGGATTACACACTACCGAAGCCAATGAATGACAGCTAGTCTCACTTGGGGATATGGTCAAAGTGAAAATAGGTGTTAACTGGTCACGGTAACCGA
>NW_008786291.1:0-232 GCF_000715545.1 Opisthorchis viverrini
CACTCCAGGAGTGTGTTGACGGTCGTTTAGGTGAACAAACTTTCAAGGACGTCTAACACCGCCAGTTTGCATGTAGACACCGATTTTGGATGCTCATTATCCGCACGATGCTGTCAGCTGCAAAACCCTTGGAAATGGAGCAAAACTTTCTACGCTGAAATATTGCATTTTGTTGCGCATGTGCTCCAACCCATAAGCATCCCAATCTGCGTCCACATTTTTGCAGCTCACC
>NW_008786292.1:0-232 GCF_000715545.1 Opisthorchis viverrini
TTGAACTCAGAATAGGCGGTGTCATGCAATTATGTAATTATACTTTGCTGCGGATTTCCGCGAACTTCAAGACGACGGGAAATAGTGAATCGTCCGCTCTGAGAGTTTTAAGCACTTTGTCTAAACGCCAGCAATACAGGCGCTGTACAAATTTCAACGTCAGTCAATTTAGACCTGAGTCACGTTGAATTTGTTTTGATTATATCAAGACGAATTATACGGAGTGCCGATA
>NW_008786293.1:0-232 GCF_000715545.1 Opisthorchis viverrini
GGGTGTAAGCGGGCCAAGAGAGTCAAGCAAAGACTTGGCAGCGAAGTTCCAAAGCCAATACTAGCAAACTCAGTTGTGCCGATCAGTCCTGTTTCCAGAGTTGGGACGGATCTCTAGCTAGATACGTTTTCTGACAGTCCGGTCGTGCCCTCAATGCCGCTCAGGAACTCAAGCTCTTGCCTTCAATGCATAGCTCCTCGCTCTGCTCAACTTACATCTTGATTTCGTTTGT
>NW_008786294.1:0-232 GCF_000715545.1 Opisthorchis viverrini
GATGTCATAGGCAATAAGAACTTGACATGAAACTACAAAAGGCTACAAGACTTGAAAGAAAATGTGGGAGGAGCACCTAAGTGATGGAAACTGAGGCCCCTAATGATGAAAAGAATTGTTCACTCGGTGTCATAAAAGCCCACAAATCGTCAAATGACAAATAGCAAGACCCGGAGAATCCCGCAAGCGAGTTCATGAATAATAAAAATAATAATAATAATATTTATTCCCA
>NW_008786295.1:0-232 GCF_000715545.1 Opisthorchis viverrini
CATCTGATCTCTTTATTATTGTATACTCAAGCTAGCGCTATTATTTTTATTTCTTTTCCGCAGAAAAGTCGGTTTTTGGATAGCCAAACCACTACAGTAATGCATATGTCTAACAGAGCTTTTTGATGGAGGCAGTCTGTACCGCACTGAAAGACATTAAAGTACAAGCAACAATTAACCTATTTTGCGAGTTGTATCCCGAATAGAACAACTTTGAGTGGTGAACCCGTGT
>NW_008786296.1:0-232 GCF_000715545.1 Opisthorchis viverrini
TCAATTGAATCTCTCGTTTATGATGTCTGCTCAATCGTCTCCAAGTGTTTTTCACCTGATTAAACGGTTGAATTCCTTGAGGCTGGCGATTATGAGCTGCGCCTGAGTGACGTGACGAACAGCAGGATAAATGTGTCCTTCATCTTGCTTCTGGGTACTTTTCAAAGCGTTGTCCCAACTTCCGACTGCGTGTAACTAGTGGACCATCATAGTCTTCTAATGAAACCACTTC
>NW_008786297.1:0-232 GCF_000715545.1 Opisthorchis viverrini
CCATGATACCGAACTGAAAGGTCGGTCGTGGGCTGTCGATCAGTTCTCAGCAACCGTGTGAGTAGTCCGTCGCTTCAAGGAAATATCGTGCGATTGGGGCGGTGTTTTTGCAGCACATTCACCTGGGGGAATAACTCTCTGGTTATATTGTGTGTGTAAATATCATAAACGGAGGTTTCAATCGAGCTTCTTGTTTAACATAACGTGATTTGCAGATGAGTACGTTTTATCA
>NW_008786298.1:0-232 GCF_000715545.1 Opisthorchis viverrini
TAAGCAAGAATATTACGAACCCATCCGCTGTGTACAGATATTTCAAAAGTATCGTCGATAATTTTCCCTTCAAACTGAGCGTTCCACACCGACCGAAGAAGCATTTTCAAACTCAGTCGAAGGAGTGTTCCTCCATTTCACTCAATTGCACAACGCAATATATTCGAATTTAGTTGGTGGTGAGAGCATTAGCCAGATTATTATCAAATCTCCAATCGCATGCTCTTCAAAG
>NW_008786299.1:0-232 GCF_000715545.1 Opisthorchis viverrini
AAGAGGAAGCTAGAAACAGGGCCAAACTCCAGAATAGTTCACAGCGAGCATTCCAAGTCAAATTTCTTTGCAGAGGTCACCATCCAGCCTCCCAGAGACACTAAGACAGAAGGGTGATTTCACTTCCTGGGAAGGACTCCGACCAGCCATAAAACAGCCATATATATCAAGGGCCACATGGAAGTTTCATATGATACAACTTAACGGGCTCAATCGAGTTTGCGCATGACAA
>NW_008786300.1:0-232 GCF_000715545.1 Opisthorchis viverrini
TTGCATGGCTTCACATACATAGTAAATATCGATGGAAGACACGCGATAAACCGTTTTCTCTAAGTTCGTTTACAGCAACCAATATTTGGCTTGTAGATACAAAGTGTGCACCCTCTTGGTCATGGGTGGCATGCGTACCGGGCTTCCGGTTATGTATTCCTGAAAAGCGAACAGTTTGCTCCCCTTCGTAAACTGTTCGGCTGGTTCAGAGAACAGATGGACGAGCAGTATC
>NW_008786301.1:0-232 GCF_000715545.1 Opisthorchis viverrini
CTTGGTTATTTTATTATTTTTGCATCCAAGTATAATCGAATTTCGAGTTGGCCGTTCTCCAAAATAATTTTCATCAAATTTAGTATGAAACTTCAAAACTTAATCGAATGCACGTGTCTTTTCACCTAATTATATGATATGTTCTCAAGGAGAATGACTCAATAAGACTACAATACAAAGGTAAACATAGAACTTTTGACTTGGCTAATCTTTATTGTGGGTTCCAGGTGTG
>NW_008786302.1:0-232 GCF_000715545.1 Opisthorchis viverrini
AAAATGTTTTTCGCTAGAGATTCTAACGCAACGCAACAGTGAGATCTATTATGATGTTATTTGGTTACAGTCCGCAAAACAAGAAGGCGGCCAGAATAAAACGGAAAATATAGCTTTGTATTTACATCAGTAACTTGTGACCATATTTGGCGGTCGATCTGTTCTCAAACAAACAGTGCCTTTCCAGCACGGCAACATCGTTTATCAAACGGCTGTTTATTATCGTCGCAGT
>NW_008786303.1:0-232 GCF_000715545.1 Opisthorchis viverrini
ACACATTCTGCGAATAGCCGGCGCATATTCCACCGCATGGCTGTCCTGGACAACGCTGTACAGTAGGTTATTTGTTCATCGTATTACAAGCGCATAGATTACGGGAATAACTGCGGCTTCTGTGCCTCACCGATCCTCGCTTTCTTTCCTATCTTGCGGATCGCTGGTTTTATATCACCTGAAAATGGGCCATACATGCACATTCCGGGATGGTTCACTTCGGTAATGTGAC
>NW_008786304.1:0-232 GCF_000715545.1 Opisthorchis viverrini
TTAGCAACAATATCACTGATATGCGCAGCCGTATAAAGCTCTCTGGAAATTTTATAGCAAGACATACTAATAGAGTTTATCAACAATGATTTGAGACACTATAAGAACTGATGTTAATCTTCACCTATATTGAATCCGACCTTTGCAAGCCACAGAAAGCCAACGTTTGAATGGTGAACACAAGACGCTGTGAAAGTCGAACATGATAATAATGTCGTTTAATTCAGTTAGA
>NW_008786305.1:0-232 GCF_000715545.1 Opisthorchis viverrini
AGGTTAAACGGTAGTCTGTTTTTCAGTGGATGTCTTAACAAAGCGGAACAAAATCGACGCCCTTTCAAAACTTACAATATTCATTCGGCGCAACCGGGGTGCATCTGTCGACTTTCAGTTGGATTTCCTCTACGCTGTCCGCACGCATTTTCTATCTACGCGGTCATGAGTGGTGATTCATGAAAGTTATTCTATTCACACGTGTTCACTGTAACTTAGCTTGCTTTTATTT
>NW_008786306.1:0-232 GCF_000715545.1 Opisthorchis viverrini
TGAACTGAAACTGAAAACCGCTGCCCAGTTTGCCTGGCCTTGAACAGTTGTGTTAGCGGCCAGGGTCACGAAAACCTAAGTAGGGGTGGCAGGTTGGGAAAATTCATGGTAAGGGCGAGTTGTAGCTAGTATCTCAGAATTATGGCGTAAACCGAGACCGCATAAACACACTGTTGTCGCCGTTTGAGTGGATCCAGATGTACAAGTTACAGGACGGAACGTGAACTGTAAA
>NW_008786307.1:0-232 GCF_000715545.1 Opisthorchis viverrini
AGTAAGCTTTGCTAAAAGGATATAAGCCAGCCAAATTATGCAGTCTGACACGAATCGGATCACATTCGTGGGAGTGACTTTTACAGAATCGGAGTCCGATCGTCATCGCTGCCCTAAAATCGGCTGCCACAACATGGTTAACAGATTTTCATCAGTAAAGCGCAGAAGCGATAAAAGTGAAACCGTCGACCTCTGATTCATTTATCCTTGTCACCATCAACGTCACCTTCGT
>NW_008786308.1:0-232 GCF_000715545.1 Opisthorchis viverrini
CACATGGAGTGAACTGGAATGCATTGATTCAAGGTGTTTGATGATACACGCACTTGTTGCTTTGAACAATATCAGGAATGTGGAAACTACTCGGTAGGATTACGTTTTGCTAACATAACATCAATTAAAATTAGCTTTTTCGAAAAAAAACTTCTGACTTATTGTCGTTGCGCTGCTCCACCTTTCTGTTGGAATATTTGTACCATCCCATCAGTTAATCGATATTTCGAAA
>NW_008786309.1:0-232 GCF_000715545.1 Opisthorchis viverrini
CTTCCCAATCCCCCACTCAACAGTTCACTAACAGTGCTCTATTTACGCACCAATAATCAGCTTCTTCCGGCAATGCGCAGTTGCTTAACCCACCCCACCCCAAATCATCGGGGAAAGAAAATGTGGCAGTTACAACCTCTGAGCGACAGGTTCGCGGTTATTACAGCCGAAAATAATGAGGATCATGATGGCGATGATGATGAGGGTTAACCGAAATAGCCAGCAATTATAA
>NW_008786310.1:0-232 GCF_000715545.1 Opisthorchis viverrini
GGTTTGGCGGACGCTGGCAACTCCGGGATTCGATTTGTCCTGTGACTGACCTGACAGTTAGTAGGCCGTCCACACTGCAGCAGTCAGGTAGCTTATGTCCTCACTGACATCATTCACTTTGAACGGTAGTTTAACGAGGACGTCAGTCCGGGGCGCAGTACCGACGCCCTCAGGCTGGGGTGCATGTACAACCTGATGAGTACTTCGGGATAGTCGCCGGACCCCAAAGTAT
>NW_008786311.1:0-232 GCF_000715545.1 Opisthorchis viverrini
CCTATCACCTGGCATCAGGTCGGTGAACTACCACCTATCAAGACGACGCTAGTGGCAAAAATGAACAGGAAAGATCATAGTGGAGATGCTGAGAGTAACGGCTGGACTCAGTCCACCCGAATGGTGTACATATGGTGACCTGACAACAGTATTTTGCACGCACATCAAAGTAACTCGAAGGTGCCCTGATATCAAGAAACGAAAATGGTTGAATGGCGGTAAAGGCAACGTT
>NW_008786312.1:0-232 GCF_000715545.1 Opisthorchis viverrini
TCCCAAGCCTAGACAAGAGCAGTTGAGATACCGGTGCTGGGTCCGAACCACGGACGTTCCGGCACTGAGCCATCTCGATCTCTGGCCTTGAGCAGGCATTGATTGCTAAATATATGATCCTGAAGTTACTTCATACCCGTGATGACTTAAGATTGATGTGCCTAGGTGTGGGCGTGAACTGTTTTCCGTCCATCGTAGGGGTTAGTCCTTAAGGCAAGAACTTACTGACCGG
>NW_008786313.1:0-232 GCF_000715545.1 Opisthorchis viverrini
CATTTTGTTTGCACATTCACCACTAAGCGTACTCCCGAGATCCAGGAATCCTGATGATGTAAAACGGATAAAGCAAAAGTGTAGGTTACACAAATCAAGTAAAAAATGCAAACATGCTGAGGAGGATTAGCATGCGCGATTGAACGGAGAGCTTCCAGTAGTGCTGACACTGCGGGTTTTTACAGAACTAGGCTTCTAGTTTTTAACACTACGAAATGTCTCACCAAAACAT
>NW_008786314.1:0-232 GCF_000715545.1 Opisthorchis viverrini
TCCGGTAATATTCAGCAGCCAGTGGTAGTACATTTGATTCTCAAAACCATTTATATTTTTGCTTTCAATCATGAAGTGCATTCATGGCAATTCACGCACTGCATGTCCCAAATTTCCCACTAACCTCCCAATCATGTTTGCCTCTGGTCTTGCAGAGGGATGTGAAATTGACTTGCCAAAGTCTGGGTTCTGTCAGTGTAATTCACACTCTACGATGAAAACCGCCTGATTC
>NW_008786315.1:0-232 GCF_000715545.1 Opisthorchis viverrini
ATGTTACAACGCTTTGTCCAAAGCAACTAATTCCATTCCAATATTACACTTTTGTCGCTGCCTTATGCATTGTCGGTGTCATGCAATGAGGACTATCTACACAACCTTGAAGTCCCTGAATATGACACTATTTAGGGGATCTCTTAGAGAATAGTCTTGTTCAACACAGAGGTTTTTGCATGCTGAAAACACATATGATGCGTAGTATGAGGAAAGCACACTCCTATGGTTA
>NW_008786316.1:0-232 GCF_000715545.1 Opisthorchis viverrini
TATTCTTAGATTAATCAAGCTAACCGTCCTCCGGCAACTGGGCAGTGGTCATGAAGATGTTGTGGAACAAAAAAGGCAGATTAGGCAACGACAGCTTCCAACGGTGGTCAGACAAACGGTCTGCTTTTAAACGCCCTGTTACTTGCAGATGTGGTAGCGAAATCCAAGTAACATGCCCCCTAATTTTATCCATACAATGATCGCGGTTGCCGACAATGCTTGAGGATGTCAC
>NW_008786317.1:0-232 GCF_000715545.1 Opisthorchis viverrini
TGTGAGGGCCGAGTATCCTCGTGATATCACGAAATATATGGTCCTCAAAAGGCACTACCAAGCTACGTGCCTGACAGCAAAATAAGTTGAGTTGCGTAGTGTCTGTGTATAAAGAGTCTCCAGGCAAATGCAGCGGTGTCTTGTACTCACTTTACTTCGTGATTGCTTCCTCTGGCTACCTGAATGGACCAACTGTGAGAACACCGCAACTTCTCACTGGTAGAGTTCGACT
>NW_008786318.1:0-232 GCF_000715545.1 Opisthorchis viverrini
TATAGGCTGCGTTGAATTTCGCTTGCATTTATACACATTTTTGACGTGATCGATCGCACGTGTCATGGTCTGAAAGCTGACTGCCCTGACAGGTTGTGATTATCATCTCTGCCTCTCTCATCCGGTGACTTCATCGTCCGTTCTGCTGTTGGTCGTATCAGGCGGTCCGTTCATCTAAAAACCCTGATTTTATTGGAGTTTTCCGAGTCAACGTTCCAACCACAAACACTAC
>NW_008786319.1:0-232 GCF_000715545.1 Opisthorchis viverrini
ACAACGCTTTGGGTATCTGATGATCAACACACTTTTGGGAGCTTCTCGGTCGACCGAATGTGCACAAAATGTCCCAAATACTCAGGGTGACATAGGTAGACGTGATGTTTATTTGGTGCTCAACATTCGGGGTTTTCTGCGAACATCCTCAAAATGCTGGCCATTGTTAACTGTCAGCGGTAATGCATTTTTACAAAGGGCGCATGTTCTTGAACCTGTTTAACAGCAAGAG
>NW_008786320.1:0-232 GCF_000715545.1 Opisthorchis viverrini
TTTCACAAATCGTATGTGCAGCGTTGCGTTGTGATGAACCTTGGCACAGTGATGGATAATGCACTCGTGTCTTTACGGTGGTGGTTTGTAGGAAGCCTGACCTCGAATTTCTTCATCATCCTGGCCTGGCAGAGCGGTTGCAAAATGGTATGGTATTGTCCATCGTACTTTGCAGTACGCTTATGAAATTTTGAAATTTCATATTCATTATTCTAATGTATTTTCACATTTC
>NW_008786321.1:0-232 GCF_000715545.1 Opisthorchis viverrini
TTATCTAAACTAGCATCATTTCTACTGGTTTATTCGAGTTTATTTTCAAAATGTACCCAAGGCTGGTGATATAGCATATATACATATATTAGATAGCATTAACCAATCGTTATTCGCACTTTGAACTTGACGCGCGATCTTGGCACAAGCAGCCAGTACAACTGCGACCACGGACAGTGGTGAGTGGAGGAAACTTTCGGAGTAAATCACCTACCATTACTGTCCGATTGCA
>NW_008786322.1:0-232 GCF_000715545.1 Opisthorchis viverrini
GATCAGGAAATTCCATGTGATCTCGTTCTGCTTGCATCTGATGGTTGTAAGAGAGAGGTTCGCTTAACTACGGCAAATTTGGATGGCGAAACTTCCGTAAAGACGCATTATGCTCTGAATAAAACTTTCAAAAACTATGGGAAAATCTTGTCAATGTTTCCTAACGACATGGAATTAGACAACGTTACTCAGTTCAAACCATTGCTGGTAGAGGTCACATATGAGGCGCCAC
>NW_008786323.1:0-232 GCF_000715545.1 Opisthorchis viverrini
CGTCAGCGCATATATCAAACGACATTTACAAACAGCCAAATTCAAATCAGGTGCTAGGTCTTTTATGAACTATGTACAAGAGCAAATGACTTCATACCAAACGCATTCGTAGCCTGTTATTGATGTATCTTCAGAGCCGGTCATAAGAACAGGAGAATGAAGCAGTGTATCGGTCGATCGATAAGCTCTCTTTGGCAGCTTTTCAAATAGACCGGACGAACGGCATACCAAG
>NW_008786324.1:0-232 GCF_000715545.1 Opisthorchis viverrini
TTGTATGACTCTGACATATCTGGGAATTTTTGTGCAAACATATTACTTCTTGACGCATTATTAGACGAGCGAGCAGCGATGAATGCGAGTTAAAGTTTTCTTCTGGCTTTCTCACCGGAACAAACGCATGGGGTTGAGTGTCAACAATTATCTAGCAAACAGGGTGAACAGCTGCAAAGAAATGTAGACCTAAGACGATCACGATAAATGGTGTAACAGTGAATTTTTCATG
>NW_008786325.1:0-232 GCF_000715545.1 Opisthorchis viverrini
TTGTTTTCACGACCTGGAAAACGTTCGGGGAAATTGATGAAAAATTTTAGATGTCGATGCTGATGTACAAAGTTCTAGTGAGTAATTTGGTCTGACCCAATTCTTCAGTGATGAGTAAAGATGCCTAGGGTTTGTATCATGCAACTGGATGATGAAGTGTAGGCGCATGCACTCGGAATTATTGCTCCAATTAGTAGGGCAATTCAAAAAACCAGGTGAATTTGACAAACAA
>NW_008786326.1:0-232 GCF_000715545.1 Opisthorchis viverrini
AGGATGATTGTTCGAGAGAGGAACAAACGTACCTCGATTTCGGGTGTTTTCTTTTATCGGGTCGACCAGCGACCTCGTTTGTGACATTCCAGACCAATGCTGCTAAGGCTCGTGCGTCCACAGGTCACACAGTCCCCGATTACCGAAGTTGCACTGGGAATATTCAACTCATTCCGAATGGTTGACTTGTTTTTCAGCTTTGGAAGGAGTCGCATCTCAAAGCTTCTCATGC
>NW_008786327.1:0-232 GCF_000715545.1 Opisthorchis viverrini
CAATGGAAACCCGCCCTTTCACACACAACGGTTTTCTTAGTCCACGTGAACAAATCCAAATGGGCTCACTTTGATAGGCACTATTCGTTATCTCTGGCTTCAATGACGCCTTAGGAGTAACTACAAAGCGACCTCTTTCACATTTGTTTGGACATAGTTCACAGAATGTGTAAGCGAAGTGCAGGTAGGAACCACGTGATCATCACTGACAGCATAATATCGTCGTTCAACA
>NW_008786328.1:0-232 GCF_000715545.1 Opisthorchis viverrini
ATTCGGTTAGGATGCGCAACTATCCATCGGTATTTTCTGTCCAATTCATCGGTTTCATTTAAATCGGAGAGTTGGTTCTGCATGTGTCAGTTCATGGTAGACAACCCGATGTACTTTATATTGTTGGTCACGTATTTCGAACCACTCCCTTTTTGTCATTTTCTTTCAAGATTTTCAAGCACTGTCTTCCTTGAACTGGATATGTTTTAGGTAATTTTGCTCGTCAAACATG
>NW_008786329.1:0-232 GCF_000715545.1 Opisthorchis viverrini
TTAATCGGATCATCGGTGAAAAATCTGTTGGCGAAATCTTGTTCGAACAGGGCATAAGTGAGTTTTGGGTCTCATCGAATGTGACGATATTGCAGTTGATATCATAGGCCAAGCAAAGCGAGACACGTTCCATAATCAGTGGATTTGAGGCCGGCAACCATTTTCGTTGCAGCTGGTTGGTCGCGTTCAATCATTGTTATGTCCTTATTGTTTTCTGAGTGGACAATGTGGC
>NW_008786330.1:0-232 GCF_000715545.1 Opisthorchis viverrini
TCATTTTAAAGAGATGTAACCGCCTCACACAATTCAACCCTTACGCGTAGACTTATTTGTCATCTAGAATTAAGCTGCAGCCGCTCTTCTCGTCAACCCCTGAGCGTCGCGTTGCTCAGGCAGTTGAAATTCCCTCATTTCGGTACCTGCTTGTTGCACATTTTGACAGAATAACAAACCGTGTAATGTCAGCATGGGGCATAAGCTTATCCCTGTCTGTGTTGTGTTCCGG
>NW_008786331.1:0-232 GCF_000715545.1 Opisthorchis viverrini
TAAGTGTCGCTGTTTGGTCTGATATCCAGAGCTTGAGTAAGCCACAGGCAAAACTCCAAACGTGTGTAGAGCTCGTCCCATTTGTAAGAGATTTCAAAAGAGGATCCTGAGAACCTCACCAAACGCCAGGTTTTCCCAGTCTCTTACTTGTTGAACCATTTGTCTGCACATTACGTGGCTCTGGGAACGCAGGAGGATGCGAATCCGGACGAGCGCGTGGTCGGAATCCAAA
>NW_008786332.1:0-232 GCF_000715545.1 Opisthorchis viverrini
AATTTCCGCACCAACCTAGATGAATCGTGCATCAGAGGTGATTGTGACGGTAGGTCTGAAATGACTTGCGTGTTTTCTCGGAAGTTTGTAAGAGGGATTTCTGTTGTGAATACGTATGTCACAGGTTGTGTGAGGGGATGCAAAACCATTAGATGTTTGTAACTTCCGAATATTGTTCTTCAAATCAAAGCTAGAATCAAAGCGAGAGTCAGTATAAACAAAGAGGAGCTGT
>NW_008786333.1:0-232 GCF_000715545.1 Opisthorchis viverrini
GTTTTTGGTCCGGCAATCAGTTGAGCCTTGTTTAGAAATGTTCCCGGGGGGCACCTGCCATAAATCACTCAGTCTGTGAGGAGTCTGTGATGATGTCTTTGCGCGACATGAGTATACCGGCTGAATTGCAGCCAACATATGCTGAAATCAATGCGGTCGGCAAATTTTCAAACGAGGTTTGCAAATACGATGCTAGAGTGTCTTGGCCCCATGGGACGTGAAATGCCAATAT
>NW_008786334.1:0-232 GCF_000715545.1 Opisthorchis viverrini
ACGAGAATCATAAATTTCACGTATTCGAACAACAAGTCATATTACTGGTGGTGATCCACAGGCATATATTTATATCATTTTACAACTTACCGACCGGTGCATAGTGTTGCAGCAAGCCGTCCAACTGATCAACTGCAACAGAGAGAAAAGGAATACCGGGCGTATCGCTGAGTTCGAATCAGCACGTTCGTGATAACATTGACAATTTTGTTCAACATACTAAAGGCGATTT
>NW_008786335.1:0-232 GCF_000715545.1 Opisthorchis viverrini
AGTGTAGTGATATTTCAAAAATTGTGACTAAAAAATGACGCACCGCGTGCAGATATGTAGCCGTTGTTGAGAAAATCCAGTTTATCCCGCTTGCGTTCATTTACATCACCTTTGCTCGTACGTTTTCCGAAATACGCACATAGCACATCCTTCGTTGTCGGTCTTCTGTTTCATAATACTTTTATCTTAAGTTAGTGAAAACTCATGGTAGATCAGGGTGAAAATTTGTTAG
>NW_008786336.1:0-232 GCF_000715545.1 Opisthorchis viverrini
GCTGAGTTTGCTGGTAATGCATTCCATACTTCGTTGCTGAGTCACTGTTTGACCTCCTCTAGCTCGCTCCCATCCTTGTACAAAACACTTTTCGAGAAATTCGGTTAACTGGCACATCTAACATCTGAGCAAGCCAGCGCAACTCATGGAGTCTGGCCAGTTGATAGACCGTAGAAGACTAAGCTCGTCCAAAAGCCATTCGAAATACTTCAGTATTTCTGATCCACTGTTC
>NW_008786337.1:0-232 GCF_000715545.1 Opisthorchis viverrini
GCCTAGACAGGAGAAGTCGAGATTCAGAGACCGGGTTCTAACCACCGAGCAATCTCACCGAACCATCGTCTACGTAGACAACTGTTGCTACCGATGTTTATTTCAGACTGAAGTGAATTGCGTGGTGGACGTTGTAAGAAATGGGAACCAAACGATGTAAGTGGAATTCGTGTTGTCAGTTTTTTCGGATTAATCGGGGGTTTGGAGGTGTAGACACCCCAGAATTCTTGCA
>NW_008786338.1:0-232 GCF_000715545.1 Opisthorchis viverrini
AAAACCTTAACCGTAGTCAGATCATTAATTGAGACTGTTAAATCTGGGGTATGCAGTCCACGAGTAGGGCCACGTGCGATTTGGCGGCAATTCTCTACACAAAGTTGCGCAAACCGGGCAGGCTTCAGTAGAAGGACAAGAGATATCCGGCATGTTGAAGTTAAAATGCCCAAATTAAGATGAATGAGTGAGGGCATGCATAGGGGGGATGATATGAGAAATGTCGATGACA
>NW_008786339.1:0-232 GCF_000715545.1 Opisthorchis viverrini
TTCTCAATACCCCGGGCAGCCAGTACATACCAAAGTGTTCCCCTCAGTCATTCGCCTTCTTGCAGAGCGCTGAAGAGAGCATATGCCCAAGTGTTCCTTACGCTCTTGGCGAAATCCTTCCGCCGGTGCGCGTATACCTAACCTAAAATCTGATTATTGGGTAATCAATCGGGTGATTTCGATCGCACAAATACGTCACACGTTAAATCTCGCTGATCGCGAATTATGTTGG
>NW_008786340.1:0-232 GCF_000715545.1 Opisthorchis viverrini
AACTGTAAACGACGTTTCTTTCAATATCCTTGGATGGCCCTGGCGCACAGAATCGACGAATGCCCTCCGTGAAGAACAAGCTGTTTAGAGATGGCTCACAGTTACGCCTTGATAAGATTGGCTGTGACGAAGTAGCTGGAATTTTGTTCTTTGTAGACCTCTAATACTACCATTGAGTAACTCGTGGTTACCACGTTCCTGTCCCTAAAGGAGAACACGGTTGGCTCATTTT
>NW_008786341.1:0-232 GCF_000715545.1 Opisthorchis viverrini
TGAATCCGTAAAAGCCTGCCTGTTCCCGAGGGGAAACAACTGGCTGGCATCCAGCCATGACCGAAGATGAGTGCTGGACTCCAAAATGACCGACAATAATGTACCACAATTATCCACTGTGAACTGATTGTCACGTTGTTTGGAGGCTAGCCGCCCCTAATAAGTAAACGGCACGTCATTTGGATTGGGCGTCACGCACGGGGCTACGGACCAAACGAAGTCATGCCCTGAT
>NW_008786342.1:0-232 GCF_000715545.1 Opisthorchis viverrini
TCTTGACCAGGGGACTCCCAATTCGCTCGAAATCGATAGTTCTTTTTTTCCATGGGATGCTTCATAAAGAAATGTAGCCTTAGCGTGCGTCACCCGAGTTGGCTACATGAAACTCTGTCGCACCGCTGCGTGTCAAATTTTGTTCCGGAGCAGCAGTTATTAGGAATAACATTTAGAAAAGGTTTAAACTTCAATCCGTTTTCTGCGTCCACCTTCCGATTGACAAACAGAG
>NW_008786343.1:0-232 GCF_000715545.1 Opisthorchis viverrini
CCTTGAAAGCGTCTGATCAGTGATCGTTTGCTCGGATAAAGTATAAGCTTCCTTGAATCGAAACCCCTCCAGGTAGCCATCTCTCAGAAGTGGACGTCTTATCTCAAGCTATCATTTCCAGGGTAATTCACGATTTTAACAAGAAACAACTACCCGTCCGTTTGTGATTCACTGCCAACCCCCTTCCATATAGTGTTACAGTGCTGTGGTTGTACGGCAGTGAAGCATCAGT
>NW_008786344.1:0-232 GCF_000715545.1 Opisthorchis viverrini
CTATTTCCCATTAGTTCCATCGACCCTTTCGATAAACGCGCAAACGAACTACACAGCAGACCGGTATGCATAGCCAAGTTTACCATGGACTGCCTTCCAAGTTTCCCGGCCAATTTTGAACGGTTGACACTACTCTTTCCAGAATGAACCGAAATAGTTCACGTGTGAATTGCAGCATCCGCAATTGAGTTACCCAAATCCGCCTTGTTTGATTTCTATGGCAGATTCAGCT
>NW_008786345.1:0-232 GCF_000715545.1 Opisthorchis viverrini
TTGTGTAGTTTGTGAATACTTGGCCCTTATACAATACGAGTTTTGAATACCTGGAATAGGGAAAGTTGTCAGGAGGAAACTTTGTACAACTAAACTGAAAGCAAAACGAAGAACTTGTTCACTTTAACGTTCAAATCATGCCCTTTTTTATCCCGAAGTAAAATTCGTTCATTAAAGATCCACTAATACTGAGTAATTTTTAAAAGGGAACCTAATACCGTACTCTAAACAA
>NW_008786346.1:0-232 GCF_000715545.1 Opisthorchis viverrini
AAAAAACGGCTTTGATGTAACGTCCCAATTTCTGGCATTTTTTCGTTCTAAGTACACAGATTGGTTCCATATAGTGCCATGTGCCAAGAGTGTTGGACCTACGTATTTAAGTTGCCTGTCGAATCAGGAAGCCATTTTGTCCCAAAGTAATGACAGTTATGTCTTGGTGGCCGCTTCAGGAGTGGATTAATGTCGATTTGGCGAGATGGCTTGGTGGTTAGAACGCGAATTT
>NW_008786347.1:0-232 GCF_000715545.1 Opisthorchis viverrini
GGTAGCGCCGTGCCACAAGCGAAATCCTAACACTGTGCAAAGAGGTGGCGATCCCTTTCCAGTATGGATTCACATCTGAACAGAAGACGGTTGTGGTAAACTCGTCTAACATCCGAATCTCACGGTCTCTCAGTTGCCAAGCCATCTATCCGCATGTTACGCGGCCCTGGATGAAGTAGGAGAAGCCATTCTGGACGAGTGCTTGGTCGGAATCTACAAATGTGTTTCAAAA
>NW_008786348.1:0-232 GCF_000715545.1 Opisthorchis viverrini
ATCACAACCGGACAAACGTCATTACTTATGCCATCCCACCAACAGAACCAACTGTCAAAGTTGGGTCTTCACACGTGACAGCGACCACATGTACTGTTTAGTTTAAGTCACGAGTACATGTGAGAAAAGCAGGGAGAAGGATCGTGGGTTTGCAGAATAACAGCACTGTGCACCACAAAGTTGAATTGTGATCATGTTTCCTAGTTCAACTATGCATAGGAAGGGTATTACC
>NW_008786349.1:0-232 GCF_000715545.1 Opisthorchis viverrini
GCGGCGCAACCCACACTGGCAAAGCGAAACGGAGCTTGTTTCAACGTGCCTGGAATCATTTATCTTAATTAGCTGACTTAAGAACCGGCCAGAAATAAGTTTGAAAGGCCCTCATGCCGCCGGTCATCAGGTTGATCTCAAAACACCTTTCGAAGTCTTGCTCCATGACTGAATCAGTGGTCAATCGACGGACTATTCATAATCAATCATTCTCGGTTAAGCTTGTGTAAAC
>NW_008786350.1:0-232 GCF_000715545.1 Opisthorchis viverrini
ACCTGGAGTCACACTGAATGTGTCTTGCCGAACTTATCTAAGAGAAGCAGCAGCTAGTACATCGCATGAACAACTAAGCTGATAGAAATCGAAAGCTGGGTGACACATTCGTGAGTAGGCTGCAGGGTGTTACAAGTACGAATGAATAAACGCGACAATATTTTGTGGATCTCAGCTAACTAATGTTGTTTGGAGAAAGGTAAAGCTGATGAGAGACGCAGCTAAAATCAAG
>NW_008786351.1:0-232 GCF_000715545.1 Opisthorchis viverrini
TAATGCATGGATGATGTCGGGTTGGGGAAGAGTATTGCGTTTCGTGCGCCACTTAAGATATGACATCAAGTTTTGTTTACTTTCATGCCACTTGATGAGTGTATACCCCGTAGAACCATGAGGCACGCAATCAAGTTACCATCACTGTGGCATGTCCTCGCCTTTGAATAGCAACTTATAAGTTCGTTACACTTGTCATAGTCTGAAATTAATAACGCGACATCTAGATGTC
>NW_008786352.1:0-232 GCF_000715545.1 Opisthorchis viverrini
GCTGGATACCGCGGATAAGTATCCGAGGAAACATTCGTTCTGGAAGTACAATCCATCGATACGAGTTACGTCGTTCACTGATTCCACTTCTCTCAGGCAAAAATCTGCTATGCAGAAGTATAGAGAAGCAAACAAAGTTGTTATTTGGAATTCGGTTTGTACACAGTGGTTAGTGACTGAACAGGAACACTGTTTATCAAGTACCGGAAGCGCAGCAACCTAGGTTATTAGT
>NW_008786353.1:0-232 GCF_000715545.1 Opisthorchis viverrini
TGCATTTCAAAAAAGGTTAATAGGCTGTGGGTGCTAATACTGAAACAACGGGAAGGGGTTCACATCTTTTTTTGCGGGAACGCTTTCGGGAGCAAGGAGGCGGAGCATGTGTCATGTTTGGCTGACGAAGTAGATTCGGCGTGTTGACACTAACTGAGACAATGTTGGCGGCGCTGCAATCCAAAAGCGTCCTTTGGTACTTCAGTCTGCCCACGCATTTGTACCAGGAAGT
>NW_008786354.1:0-232 GCF_000715545.1 Opisthorchis viverrini
ACATGGATTTCCTCTTTCTTTCGATTCTTGCACTATGTTCCCCGGTGTCCTCTCAGGCACCAAGGAGGAGTGTGTCCTTTTCATATGTTGCCTGAACCTACGCTGACCCTTGAGCAATTCTCCGCACAGATCGCAGTGAACACTAGAATTTCTAGCGTGCACTTGCTGGTGTACCTTGACGGCCGATGGGTAAGGGAATGACTTGTGGCATACTGAACACTTGTGACATCCT
>NW_008786355.1:0-232 GCF_000715545.1 Opisthorchis viverrini
GTGAAATTTGCACTTTTTAGCCGACCGAAATATAGTCATGCCCCTCGCCGGGTTTTCCATCCGACGCCATTTCAAACCTGTCTGGTCTAAGGATACTCCCACCATTATCCTGTGTCCATCAACCGATGAAAGTAAAAATATCGTCCAAACTTATTCCGTCAAGTATTGTTTATAAATGAGGTGAAAAATGTCACACGTATCAACAGAAGTTACTGGCGACATTTCGTACTCT
>NW_008786356.1:0-232 GCF_000715545.1 Opisthorchis viverrini
TCGGTTGTGCAACGGGAACTTCCACTGAATTGTGTCTAGCAACACAAGCTTCGCTGGTTAGGCCACGTAGTGCGTATGTCAAACCATAGTTTGCCGAACAGTGCTGTTTTCCGTCCCATTTCAGAGTGGCGGATGCAGAGGTGGCGAACCTGTGGGCTGGCGGAGGGTATGAAAGAGGTTATGAAACGTCCTCTTTCAGGAAGGGGACCACGTGATCCTCATTGCGCTTGGT
>NW_008786357.1:0-232 GCF_000715545.1 Opisthorchis viverrini
CAGGATTGGAAGAATCAATGTCCTCGTACCCGACCAATTGTATAAAATGAAACATTGGATTAACGCTCTATTCCCGAGTGGTTTGCAATAGGCGCAGTGACACAGTCCACCAAACAGTCCGTTATCAACATAGACAGGAAGAGGAAGCTTCGACTGATTGATATAGCTGCAGGCGTATTGCTCAGACGGGAAGGGGGCAAAGGTGAATGCACACAATGTGCGCTAGCCATGA
>NW_008786358.1:0-232 GCF_000715545.1 Opisthorchis viverrini
GACTGTGAGCTGAACAGCTAAGTATGTGGATAACTGGGTAGCTACAAGACACAAAACTAATTTTAGGGAATGCGACCATCTACAAACTCAATCAAATTCTGAGATACTGCTCATAATTCGGAGATTCGGACTTTTCGGAAGGTAAAGATTGATGCCAAAAAAGCAAGCCAGAGGAGAAGTAATTTCACTGGACACATGAACTTTTCATGGAAGAAGTTGTCGCCCGAGGAGC
>NW_008786359.1:0-232 GCF_000715545.1 Opisthorchis viverrini
TTTGTGAACCTCAGTGACCCAATGAGCTACACTGGGTGGTGTCCGTGCGACACTCGCAAACTCTCATAAAGCTTGGTCAATGGTTGGAAGTCTGACGAACGGTCTCTTGGTTCTTCAGGTTGGGGTTGGGACAGGTGTAGAGACTTGTTCCGTAAAAACGGTACTGTATTTTCATTTTCAGCTAAACACCACTGCCTTGCGGCCAGGCTTTCTAGCCGAAGGCTTGGATTGA
>NW_008786360.1:0-232 GCF_000715545.1 Opisthorchis viverrini
CCCTACTTCTCCACCTGACCAGCCTCTATTGAGCTATGTGTGGTTGTGCGTTATCATTGTTCTTGCCTAATGGCCATTGGCTTTTCAAGCTTAGTGAGGTATTTAAGCGCTACTACGAAAGACGGAAAATATTTGTCTTCGTCTTGCCCAGGCTGTTCAGCTTATTCGGAATCAGAGGACTGGGTCGGGCGACGGTCATATCCGTGTTACACCGGTCGGTCATTCGTATCTA
>NW_008786361.1:0-231 GCF_000715545.1 Opisthorchis viverrini
CCATGTAGTTTAGAAGGAACTGGGTTGTAGCAAAACGTGCCAAGTTAGCTTATAACTCCTGGACCTGTTTTCGCTTCATAGGAGTAAGCAGGGGATAGTGAACACCTTCAAGTCACAAGAACATAGCGTTGTTAGCCTATTGTGTTCCAAACTCCTAGAATTCCAAAGAGACATAATTGAACGCCGGTTTAAGCAAAGACAAAAAATGATTAGTAAACAATAATCTTTCCG
>NW_008786362.1:0-231 GCF_000715545.1 Opisthorchis viverrini
GTGGCGTATGGTCCAGCAGGCACACGGGTGTACAGAGAAGTAGACTAGAGGAAGATATAATGGAAGAAGGATTAGTAATACGGATGTAGGAGCTAGGGATTAGAAAGCGCAAGTTAGCGTCCTGCAAGCAGATGCTGTGGTCGTATGGGTCCTCCAATAATATAAGCTCCGTGTCCAGTGACGGTTAACGTGGGCTTTAATCCAGTAAACAGAAGGTGGAGAAATTCACAG
>NW_008786363.1:0-231 GCF_000715545.1 Opisthorchis viverrini
GTAGTATGTCTTTTCGGCTTGCGACGAGTGATCCCGCAAGCACTACAGGGTTACGCAGTACGGTGTTCGAGGCAACAAGCTATCATCTGAACCCTATATCCGTATCTTTCTCCTGACCGCCCGTCAACCAAAAAGTTATGGTTCAAACGGCAGACGACACATTTTCATTGAACATAATGTGCATTGCCTTATAGTCTACAGGTGATTCTTGGAGGACGAATGTATTCACAT
>NW_008786364.1:0-231 GCF_000715545.1 Opisthorchis viverrini
TACTAAACAAGTAATATGTTATCGGTTCACCATCAAGTGCCTCAGTGGATTTCGGCTGACTGTGTTCATGTGCAATGTCACTATCTGTCCCGGGTGTTTCGTGTGCTCTTCTGCAAAGGTGCCCTCGTAAAAACCGCTCCCATATACGTAGGTGTCTGAATCCAACATGCCATCAATATAACATGCACACGATTATACCCAGAAATATCACCGTCAATAATGACTAAACCA
>NW_008786365.1:0-231 GCF_000715545.1 Opisthorchis viverrini
GCTCTTCTCAAACTCGTCTTTATCTAACCAGGTCTTGGTATGCAGTACAACATGTATCTAGGGTGTGCCTAACAGCAAATGAACTTCTGGACCGATTGGGCAAATGAGTTCAAGCTCATTGGCATCAATGCTTCCGGTTCGCAATGCTTGAACCATACTTCTCCCATTCACTGCGCACTCTGCTCTGCGAAACCCTTGACTCATATTCTGATTTGGCCTGATGGATAGCGT
>NW_008786366.1:0-231 GCF_000715545.1 Opisthorchis viverrini
ATCTGAAAATTCGAAAGGATAGAAATGTTTCATATTATTGCTTATCACAAGCTAGACGAAACTGCATTCTAGGGATATTGCCGGCATTTTGAATTAAAGCACCACACAGTGCTACTGGCGGCCACAGCAAATCACTTTCCAGGAGTTTTTGCCAGGAATCTAGTGGTACCAGTTTGTCCAACTTATACGCATCCGATGGAAAACTTAAATAAGTAAGCTTGATAAGCTAAA
>NW_008786367.1:0-231 GCF_000715545.1 Opisthorchis viverrini
TCTGTCCCAAACTTTAATGTACTTAGCTTTCTGTGTTATATTTTTTGAAAAACTAGAGAAAAATCTAACTTAATCCACTCATCAGACATCCTTCATTACAGACAAGTAGTTCTTATGCCTATAAAGGCACAGTGAATTCTCATGCAAAAGACTGTAAAAGTAAAGCAGGCACCATTTTTACTGCGACATAAAACTATGAAATTACATTCGGCGGGAACTACCATCTATACG
>NW_008786368.1:0-231 GCF_000715545.1 Opisthorchis viverrini
GAAGGTCGTTGAAGTATATCAGAAACAGCAATGGTCCCAGAACGAAGCCTTGAGGAACTGCAATGGAGACCGACGTTAGAGAAGAGTAACTGGCACCTGCCTTCAATAGGAATGATCTGTCTGATAGAAAGGCCTTGGTCCAGTGAAAGATTTTCCCTTGAATCCCATAAGACGGGGATTTGTGAGGCGGCGGGAAGTGTGGGAACATCAAATGCCCTCGAGAAGTCGAAA
>NW_008786369.1:0-231 GCF_000715545.1 Opisthorchis viverrini
AACCGAAGTACGGCGCCGCGATGCCGGTAGCGTAGCCACAATACCCAGTGTGGTGGCTTACCTGTAGTTCACCGTATCTTCAATATTTCCAAGACAAGCGTGCTACCAAGAAGACCGTGCCAGCCCTTTTGATTTGTGCACGGATTTGAAAGCAGTGGCTATCTTACTGTGCCGACTGCTTGTTAAGCCCACAAGCCCAATGGTTTATCCAACGGCACTATTGGTGGCTCG
>NW_008786370.1:0-231 GCF_000715545.1 Opisthorchis viverrini
GTATCAATCCGTGAATCCGTGAAAACCCATCTTTTCAGCCCTTTGGACGCCCATTGGACCAAGGTCGGATAACGGTGACTGAGTAACCAGTCAGCGAACAAAAAGCGCCCCAGCGAAAAAAACCAAGATGCTTTGGTGTCCGTAAATGAAGGCGGGTTGACATACACGCGTTTCGTTTCTACATACAGCATATTTGGGCATTTGCACCCGATAAACGGGCGTCCATCTAGG
>NW_008786371.1:0-231 GCF_000715545.1 Opisthorchis viverrini
TCTTGAATAGCCATGTTCCATCTAGTACCCAGCTCGAAGCTTTTTTATTCGCGTCCTCGCGCTGGTGAGATTACTCCCCTGCGCTGAGAAACTCAAGAGCAGTGCTAGATTTTGTCATTTGGACCCCTCAGTCACTGAACGACGAGAAAGAAACTGTCATGGAAACTTGGGAGGAAGCCTTGGTCTTGTTTGTCAGTCCGTGAATCCGTGAAACAGGTCGCGGGCGTTTAT
>NW_008786372.1:0-231 GCF_000715545.1 Opisthorchis viverrini
CGCAAAAGACTTCGCAAACCTCAACAGAAGTGAAAACCAGTGAATACAGCTCTACACGCACCAAAGCCTCTTCTTCTCTGTCGGAGTTTTGATCAACAACTTCTGCAGAGACTTCCTTCAGGTTCGGTTGGCAAAGAGCATTAATACGAACAGTGACTGGTCTGTTGAAGCCATTTGAACACAGTTCACTCACCAGCTACCACCGCTTCCATTGGTTGAAAACAGTAGGAA
>NW_008786373.1:0-231 GCF_000715545.1 Opisthorchis viverrini
ACACTTAAGGGCTGCCGGAAAGAATACAAATATATGATCATTAAGGGATACCCAAACAAGCTAGAATCGTTGCGTCTAGTGACTTCAGCTGGTGGCGTTCCCGGCTTATCCAACCCCCTCATCGCCATTAGAAGGCGGCAGGTAGCGAGTGCGACAAGCAGCTCAACCAGCCTGTTTGGATCTCGAATTCCGGTTTCTATCTGACCAAATGAACCAATACCAAGTAGGGTT
>NW_008786374.1:0-231 GCF_000715545.1 Opisthorchis viverrini
TCAAAAATTGTTGATATATACTAAATATAAATCATCTTCCAAACGGAACAATTCTCCTTCCGAATTTTTCCTACCATGGTTATTAGATGAGTGGGCTTTGATGAACGCTCGTTTATTGATAAGGCAGTGAATGAATTTAGTTGGGATTAATAAACTACAATTTACAATAGCCTTGATCCTCATTACACGAGACGAAAATTTCGTGATGGAAATTCATTCTCAGCAATAAAT
>NW_008786375.1:0-231 GCF_000715545.1 Opisthorchis viverrini
GCAAATAAATCCCGGAATATTTGCGCGGAAGCTTAGTACGCCAGCAAATTATTACAAATAAGTCAGTAAACAGACAAGATAATTTTTGCATGAGACATCAGTGGCTGGTAACGTGTGGAAGGACTCTGCCACCAAGTTTACTTTGCGGGTTACATAAAAGTTCGTCAAATTCTTCCGAAAAAATTCGAGGAGTTTCAATGTAACTATTTGGTTGCATGATAACCTCGGACG
>NW_008786376.1:0-231 GCF_000715545.1 Opisthorchis viverrini
CCGGCAAGGAGCGCTCAGCTAATGCACTTCATTCTGATTGACTCATATTTTGACCAACCACAGCATAGCTTCATCAATCCCCTCACCCTCCAGGCTGGGACCATTCTCGGTTATATGTCTACCGGCACAGCACACCAAACTGTCTTTAAAGCTTCCCGGCGGGTTGTTTTGACCATTTTCATGGGCTCTTTCATCCAGCAAGCAGGGCAACGAGGAAGTTGATTAGTGCAC
>NW_008786377.1:0-231 GCF_000715545.1 Opisthorchis viverrini
TTTTTTTTGCACGGCTGGGGTTTTTGATCGATTGAATCAAAGGCATTGCTAGAAACCCCAAGTTAGACACGTTCTGATGTCTAAAGCCTTCAAAAGTGCATATGCGTTGGAGAGAAACCAACTCATCCATGGAAAATCTACGTGTCTCGCGATGTATGGAGACACTCACCGGAGAGGTTGAAATGCAAGGAGTAAAACGTTCCACAAAATAGGTGTGCATGACCTTGGAGG
>NW_008786378.1:0-231 GCF_000715545.1 Opisthorchis viverrini
CATTACTAGGAGATCAAACTAGTCCAAAACGAAATCCAGAAGGCCAGCGCTTCCCAGATGAGTCTCTTGTCAATTCAAAGTTCATTTGCTCCTGAATGCATGCTGCAACAAGTGTGCACTTTAACGCAACGAATGGGAAGTTGATAGGTAGACGCAGGGTTATGCCCAAAGTAGATGATTCCTGGAACGTCACAAGATTGTGGGAATTGAAAATATCCCGGCTGTCGAGTG
>NW_008786379.1:0-231 GCF_000715545.1 Opisthorchis viverrini
TATGTGCTTTGCGCCCACAAAGTGCAGAGTCACGTTGCAGGGAGTACAGTATTCTAACATGTCTCTGAGAATTTAGGAAGTAACACTGGGAGTTGTGGCGCGTATTTCGGAAGTTGTACTAGTTAACAGAAGAAACCTGCTCATGAATCTCGATAACCTGGATTGCTTTTGTCAATTTGCGCCACTGGTGGCATCAGAAAATCCTCTTGTTCTCTAAGGACGTGTATTTCA
>NW_008786380.1:0-231 GCF_000715545.1 Opisthorchis viverrini
GGGAAACATATCCAAACAAATTCACCGTGGCAAGCGTCGTCCGCATCCCAGTTTGCGCCATTCTGGGTAGAATAGAATGAAGAGCATCCGTCTCGGTGGACGTTCTTTCAGCATGCTCAACGGTGCTCCACTTTACTGGATAGTTCCCATGATTCAACTACTTACTGCATAACACAATGCACCTCGTAACATGTTACAAATCCGTTGACACCATCCGGAAGCAGAAAATCC
>NW_008786381.1:0-231 GCF_000715545.1 Opisthorchis viverrini
AAAACTCCCATCCGAAAAATCGTGTCCACGTGATATGTATCGCGTAATTAAAGGATGAGAAGCGCTATATCCTAAGTGCGAGTTACTCCCACTACTAATCTGTCGCTCGCGGTCGAACGGTCAGGTGTTCCAGCTACCAGCCGGGAGGTCGCGAATTTGGAAATACCACTGGTGTTTCTTGGGACGTGCCCTGCTGATGATCCTCAATACGGATAAAACGGTCATACTGCT
>NW_008786382.1:0-231 GCF_000715545.1 Opisthorchis viverrini
ATTTCGGAGTTCCAACATCTCCCTACTCCTTGATCTTGTTGTAGCAAACGGTGAACTTACGATCAATCTCGAATACTTGGCGCCAGTGAAGACCAGTGATCACGTTGTCCGTACGCTGCGCAACACAAACTTGTAATATCCACCTAAAGCAAACAATTGCCCGAACAAAAACTAGCCTCTGCTCTGTAAGATACGGCGCGCTCCAACGATTGATCAGGTTCTCTGACGGAT
>NW_008786383.1:0-231 GCF_000715545.1 Opisthorchis viverrini
ATCATCATCATCATCATCATCACCGAATCCGTTGTCGTCATCATAATCAATAACCGCTGTTTTCGTGATGTTCTCAGTCACCGTCATTCGTGTTGCCTTATCGCGAACAGCCTGTTCAGTTTCACTGAAATCATCAAGTCCATCGTTATCATCCTCATCATCCACACCAACATTGCTTTCCTCGTCCTCATCAGCACTGTCATCGCCGTCGCCATCATCATCATCATCATC
>NW_008786384.1:0-231 GCF_000715545.1 Opisthorchis viverrini
ACAACGTAGAACAACATGCACTTTTGAAGGTCGTAACGCCAGCAAATTTTTAAGCATCTATCCTTGATTTCGACCGGGATGTCCATATTCCATTCCGTCAATTGCTGGCTACCTTATTTCATCTCATTTTCCGTCGATTTTACCAATAAGCTTGGATAGTGTTAAATAAGACGGCCAAGATTACCGGTTGTTTTGTCGAATAGTGTACTCGCCTGTTTTTTCCGCGAAATA
>NW_008786385.1:0-231 GCF_000715545.1 Opisthorchis viverrini
CGAAAGAACCAAATTAGTTTGCAGATGGGAGAATATTCGATAAATTAATGCAATTCGGTTTGACGTAGAACATAGGTTCGAGAGAACCACGAGGAGATCACCCACCTGATTTGCCCCAAGGAGGCGAACCCGGTGGTGGGCTCTCGAAGGATTTTCACCAACCTGAGTAGTGGTACATTACAATGCAAATATATAAATGTAACTGTATAATCCCAATGAGGTGGCGACTGA
>NW_008786386.1:0-231 GCF_000715545.1 Opisthorchis viverrini
TAAACGGAAATCGGTGGCATGCAAGCGACCCATGGAGAAGAATGTAATTTTGGATAATACGCATGAGGCACACGAGTGGCATGTGGTCTTCTGCCCTGATCTAATGATAGGTGGATGTTGATTCCTCCTGTGGAGCAACGGCGAACAGCATCAACTTTCCTTGTTTTCTGACCACTCATTAGCAAAGTGACTCACCCGTTTGTTATGACACCGTTTTGTTTCCTTGCTGCT
>NW_008786387.1:0-231 GCF_000715545.1 Opisthorchis viverrini
GTCACCTTCGCCCGGCCCCTGAGGAGGGTTGGTCTCCGATCTAACTATCTGCACAACTTTCTAGAAATCCTCCAGGAAAGCTTGCAAATTCCCGTTCTCGAAAAGTTGTGGCCAGAGGAAATTCATCCGTATCCCGGTCACGGCGCTAAATGAAAGGAGGAAAACCTTTCG
Source organism: Opisthorchis viverrini (assembly GCF_000715545.1). Taxonomy (NCBI): domain Eukaryota; kingdom Metazoa; phylum Platyhelminthes; class Trematoda; order Opisthorchiida; family Opisthorchiidae; genus Opisthorchis; species Opisthorchis viverrini. The sequence continues at coordinate 172 of NW_008786387.1, forward strand.
CTGTTTATTAACAAATACACACCAAGTAGTCACAAGCCATTGGACACGAAAGTAAACATC
>NW_008786388.1:0-231 GCF_000715545.1 Opisthorchis viverrini
ATACCGATCGTACATCTGCAGGAACGGGGCCTTGCCTGTGCTCAACTGTATGGAGGCAACAGCTACCGGCCAGGAACACCGCCGGCTGTTGCACTTCCAGATTGCTTCATTGGGTCGCGAGTCCTTCGTCACTTGGTTATTGAGTGCGCTTGGGCCGTTTTATGCAGGTCGTATAGTACCATATTTGAGCGTCTGGTGCCCAACTTTGGCAAGTGACTCCTTAATTGTTCG
>NW_008786389.1:0-231 GCF_000715545.1 Opisthorchis viverrini
CCTTTCGGCGCATAGCTGCCGTGCAATTCAAACGATGTAAACGGGATACTGTCCACGCTTTGATAAAAACAGTCGAAAAGCTTGGGTTAGGTTCGAACCTTCAAGTCGGTAATTTTGCACCCGAGCTATTCCCAGCTCTGTGTAACGGCGGATACTACTGATGGGGTATGTGAGTAGTGTGGTTCTCCCGAAGCTCCGCCCCGCGTCTAATGGAGGGTGAAGTTTATTACG
>NW_008786390.1:0-231 GCF_000715545.1 Opisthorchis viverrini
ACTACACTACCTTCAGGCCTCTTGAGATAGGCTTTGAGTTAGAAATCCTGTTTCTTCACGGGAATTCGCCACAATTATTGTTTCAAAGTTCACTTCCATCAGAATTGCCCTCAGTTCTGTTCCGCCACTCTGTAAACGTCCTTGCTATCATGGTACAATCAAATAGCAAACTCATGAGTAGGTGAGGTCCTAGGTGGGTTATTTCTCCAAGTTGTGTTGGGAACAGATTTC
>NW_008786391.1:0-231 GCF_000715545.1 Opisthorchis viverrini
TAATTTGTGCAAGGACTTGAAAACAGTGGTCACCTTATTGTGCCGTTTGCTTGCTCAGCCCACAAACCCGCAAGTTTATCCGACGGCCCTATTGGTAGCTCTGCATATCGGTGAAGAAATTGCGTTGAGCCAGATATAACGTATGCTGACCAGCATAAAAAACAGATAACTTACTAGCCATGACGAATTACTCGGAATCGGCGGGACGCTTGCCGCAACCGTAGAAGAATT
>NW_008786392.1:0-231 GCF_000715545.1 Opisthorchis viverrini
GCGAGTGAAGATTGTACATATAGTCGCTGCACCGTCACAAAGGACTGCAATACATCCAGAGAACACATCCGATGGTGTATATTGAACGATTAGGATGCGTAACGGTTGATTCTTCGCAGGTAGCAGGTGAGTGAGGATTGGTTAAGATGAATGGAATCACAGCTATTTGATTGTTGTGTTCATGTGCGAATCGTTTTGCTCCTCGTTTCCTAAGTCATCTTCGAAAATTTG
>NW_008786393.1:0-231 GCF_000715545.1 Opisthorchis viverrini
CTTTCAGGAAACTGACCTTCCTGATAGTTGGTGACGATATTAAGCACCAGACAGAATTGGTAATAGAGACCATTATCGAGAAGCGGTGGTCAGGACAAATCTTCGAGAAGACCGAACAATAAGTCATGGCTGATGGACAGTGAGCGCTGCGATCGTCTCCCAGGCAAGGTGACACGGATCTGAGTGGTTTCACCACACGTTTACTTCGGACAATGTCCTATTAAACCTCCT
>NW_008786394.1:0-231 GCF_000715545.1 Opisthorchis viverrini
ACATTTTGTTGAAGTGATAATGCGTCGTGCTATATCCGAACCTTATCCAAAATATGAGTTCAGAAGACACATCGATATCTTGTAAATTACGTGTGCATGCACTCCTGATTTTAAATCGCGCTGTGACGCTTCCGGGCGGTACTGATGGGCGGTGAAAAGGATCCATGGAATGGGACAGTGTGGGGATTTTAATGTGCAGAAGTAACTTGTCAGAAAAAGGCGGCCAACTCA
>NW_008786395.1:0-231 GCF_000715545.1 Opisthorchis viverrini
TGAAAGTCGATTGTTTGTAGCAAACAACATATCCTGTGGCCCAGAAATGCGACTTATAAATCTACAAATTTACAAATTTAGAGTCCTATGAGGATTTTAGTGGTACTATCTGTCTTCCAACGATTAAATGGTGTGATCTTCCATGCATTCAGCAAATGGTCTGTGGCGGTTCGCATCGCCCTTTTGCCTATTAAGAAAGGCCATCATTAAAACGAATTAAAACCACGTATG
>NW_008786396.1:0-231 GCF_000715545.1 Opisthorchis viverrini
TTACCCGAACCTGTTTAAAGGAGTACGAAAAAAGAAAACAAGAGCCAAAATATGATTAAATTTATTGATCCCGACAAACAGCACCAGGTCTGGTCCAGATTCTTGTCAGTTTGCAGAAGGTCTGAAAGAAAACCGCAGGCAGGATATTTTATTACGAGAGTACTAGGATTTGATGCACAATGGAAGTACACATGACCTAAGGCTGTCACCTTGTCGGGCTTCTGTGCTGCA
>NW_008786397.1:0-231 GCF_000715545.1 Opisthorchis viverrini
ACGTGTGTCAAGGTCTTGCCGAGGCATACAAAATTTCGCATGTTCAGTATAATTTGAAGTTGCAAATCAACTTCTCACCATTTATACTGATTGACAACTTAATAGAAGAAACACTTTGACAGTGGTCAAAGATCACTGATTACAGCGATTGGGGTAACAAGAATAACCCTAGTCCCTAACGTACCAATTACCAAAATCATGGACAAGCAGTGGGGTCTGATCACGCCTAAT
>NW_008786398.1:0-231 GCF_000715545.1 Opisthorchis viverrini
CTCACCATTTTGTTTCCATCCAATTTCGGGTTGAAGTAGGAAGTATGTTTGTAGAATAATTTGAAACCGTTTCCCCCCGGTGGAACCAAAATCGCAATCTGATATTTCAGGATGTCTACCACCCTGCTTTGTCATTGTGGTCCTCCGTTCGCAGGATCAAAATACTGGATAAAATACAAAAATGAATTTAGTCAATTAAGACACCAAATAAATTCCAAACCGCAAGTCTTG
>NW_008786399.1:0-231 GCF_000715545.1 Opisthorchis viverrini
ACACCATACTTGTCCTTTCATGTACGACTCCTGCCTGTATGTCAGTTGAATACGGTGGAGTGACAGCGTCAATACGGTCACCAACTTTTGGGGGATCAGATGTGCACTTCCACACATGGATCCCCACTGTTCCCTTCTCATGACCTCCGCGTATTGTGGCATCAGCATCTTAGATCATTGATCGTGGTTTTTCCCGATGATATTTTCTTTAGGGCTTCCATACAAACGCTA
>NW_008786400.1:0-231 GCF_000715545.1 Opisthorchis viverrini
CCAGTTGCGGGAAGCAAATCACAAGGCAACGCAAAACCGGTAGGAGAACAGTGCGTTTTACTCTGCTACTTTGGGAAAATCGCCGCTAAAAAGCGAACAATGTTTCAGAACTTACTGTTATTGAATGCACAGCTGAGGACGATTACTGGAAGTTGCCCAACGAAATAAGCTGTATCACACCGAAAGTCTAGAAGCTAATGTTCACAGTTTCCGTCTGCTGCTAGTGATCTT
>NW_008786401.1:0-231 GCF_000715545.1 Opisthorchis viverrini
GGACTAAATACAGTATGCAAGTGGCTCGCGGTTTGCTGACAGGTGCTGACGAAGCTCTCTCGGGAGACCGCGTTTTGAGCCTTTTAAACTGCCTGACGCTGTTCACTCGGAATTTAGTCTTAGAAAACAACAATATAACGGTCGAAGTCGTGGAAAGTGGTAGTGACTGGCTAAGATTCTCCGACGATCACTTTGTGTGCCGAGATGAACGTTTAAAATGTACTTGTTCAT
>NW_008786402.1:0-231 GCF_000715545.1 Opisthorchis viverrini
TCCAAAACCGGGTTTGGTTCGGACATATTCAGCCGCGAAGATCAAGTCTATCCGATAATTTCCCCAGTTAAGAACTTACTGATTTCTGGTTGTTATGTTTCGCCTATTTTGGGTCCTCGAGTTTTGAATGTTATTTACTCTTCTCTCCTATGCAGCCAATTTCATGGAGCGCTTAAATAACATTTAACCTTTCATAATTCCTTAACCATCCAGGTTCGATGGTTCTAGCAA
>NW_008786403.1:0-231 GCF_000715545.1 Opisthorchis viverrini
CCAGGATGAGGTTGAAGCAAAATTGTGCATCCATGAATCATCACATAAAACAAATGGGCAAGCTTTCTGAAACAAGGGTTGGATGCTTCGGTGCATAAACTCGAAAAGACTGAAATAAATTTAGTGAATCAAGTTTCCAGCAACGTGATAGTTGGCTTGTCTTCATGCACGATTATGAGCTCCAGGGCAACACAAAATCGCGAACGCTTTCACAGGTTTAGCAACTTACTT
>NW_008786404.1:0-231 GCF_000715545.1 Opisthorchis viverrini
CCATGTCAACTCACCTGAATAATCTCCTCCGTGCAGTGGAATGCTATTCAGATAAGAGCAAAGCAAGCGTAAACTTTACAAAGAAATGCTTGTTGTACGGTTCTTTTTACCTGGATAGCCGATCGACAGAGCTCAAACGCCCCAAGTATTTGTACGTTCGATTTCAGGAAGACCACTAATGCTCTTTCAGAAAGACTCACCAGCTAACGGCCATTTCTGTGGCATGAATGT
>NW_008786405.1:0-231 GCF_000715545.1 Opisthorchis viverrini
GAACGTCATTCCCGTTCGGGATGACACCGACTGTACATGGGCCGTGTGCACCGATCCGTTCACTATCGTGATTTTACCGTCTGACCGCCCTTCTGAATGCGCTTTCGAATTACCTCTTTACAAATATGACAGTCGTTTTGAAGTGAGATTATCCAGTTTGCATTCAGTTAGAATTGTACCGGAAATGAAAATATCTTTCGCCTTTATGGACAAAAGCGACGAGTAGCCCTA
>NW_008786406.1:0-231 GCF_000715545.1 Opisthorchis viverrini
GCGGCCACCTGACGTGTTTCAACAAACAGTCTGGAACAATAAGTGTAACGTCAAAACATTAGAAATGTATCGATTGGCACAGGTTTCACCAAATGCCGTTTTTCGTTTCTCACTTTATTTGGTTTATTTTACTGGTCATGTCTAATCTCCTTGCAGGATGGCTACGCAGACGCAGCTAAACCGAATAAAATATTGAAACCCAAGGATGACCTCAGGCTAGTGAGTGGAACC
>NW_008786407.1:0-231 GCF_000715545.1 Opisthorchis viverrini
AAGAAATGCTTGCACTCAACTTGCCCGGCTACGTAATTTGATCAACAATTTATGTTACCTGGTCTGCCAGCAATCTCCCGAACAGTAGAAACGTCAATAGATTGGTTGCGAGAATTCTATGCACATTTTAAGCACTCATGTCATTACACCGCACAGGGTAATCCGCACTTTTGCAGCGCAACTCTGAAGCAACTCCAAGGTCTCCATACCCTCATAGAGAGATGGGTTTCC
>NW_008786408.1:0-231 GCF_000715545.1 Opisthorchis viverrini
TTCGACACTGTCGTGATCGCAATGAGGAAATCTCGTTACCGACTTGATATCACCCACACATTTCGTTTAGACCGATAGGCAAATAATGAGTACATATGTACTCCGGTCGTTTGAAACAGCCTGTGAAACACGCAGTTTGGTTGTAGTCACGTGATTTGTCATTCGAGCGAACCCAATGATCAATGAACCATTATCCACTCGGTCGTAGAACGAGCGCATGGACAGAATGGA
>NW_008786409.1:0-231 GCF_000715545.1 Opisthorchis viverrini
GGGGCGATGCCTAATGGCCGAACAGTTCAGCTGGTTTAGCCCAATGGGATGATGTAAACCCCGAGATATTGAATCATGGAAACAACAGAAGTGATGTGTTTTGTAAGCAGCAGGGCACACAGTGTCAAAAATGTTTGCTGAACAGTTTAGAGCAGGATAGTATTCTACCCTACACTCTGGGGAGGTTGTTTCGCGGAAGGGGAGTAAACAGATTCTGATGGCTACCATATT
>NW_008786410.1:0-231 GCF_000715545.1 Opisthorchis viverrini
TATCTTGCTACGTTTGACCATACAGTGTTTATCACTGGCAAAAGTAAAGGTTGGCAATGATAAATTCGGTGTTCTGGAAAGTCTTTGGAACAAATTTTTGAATCGTGCTGTAATGAGCTTCCAAAGAACGCTGACTAGTTACCCGGTGCTGTCTTATTTGCTCTGTTTGTGTCAGTACGGTGATTCGCACAAGTGGATGCTCTCAAATTCTAGAGTGATTCAAGTCCAGTA
>NW_008786411.1:0-231 GCF_000715545.1 Opisthorchis viverrini
ATGCGTTAAAATTGTCTGATGGAATCGGTTTGTTCCAAAAAGTAATCGGTCGTTCTCATCTCGGAAGCACGTCTGCCAATCAAGGTCATATTTAGGTACCAGAACGAGACTACAGTTCACCCTAGTCAGTCGAACTTGATTTATATCCAAGGACTTGGGAACTCAGCATTGACGAATAACACAATCGGCCTCTGCGACTACACGTATTTATTTCTGGATACTCACAATAAT
>NW_008786412.1:0-231 GCF_000715545.1 Opisthorchis viverrini
AGAGTAAGGAATCTTCGGAGCAAAAACCTCTCGCCCTGGGTCCGACGTAAAACTGTTCTTCGAGTCCGTTGCACCCGGTCATGATTCTGTGAACGTCTCAAAAGGTTGGATAAAATCTGGCTTTAAATCAATCGTTGCCTCAATATAGTTGGTGCTGTTTGAAATCGGAAGTGACAAGACACATGTGAGATGGAATCACAAACCTGAAGTTTCGGGGATATTCTCCATCCG
>NW_008786413.1:0-231 GCF_000715545.1 Opisthorchis viverrini
GTGTATGTGTACAATGCATTTTTGCTGATGGCCATAAGATGAGTATTTTGTAAAAACAACGGCAATTTGTGTGCAATCTTGAACAGCTTCGGCTATGTATTCACAAATAACAGTCAGTTTTTAACGGCATTTTTGTTCACGCACCTTTTTAACCGTTTGTACAAAGTATGTCGTTTTACTTTAAACCATTAGTGGGAGTGTATTCAGAAACGGGTAAGTCTGAATGCTAAA
>NW_008786414.1:0-231 GCF_000715545.1 Opisthorchis viverrini
TACTAGGTTTGAGTAGGTCGGTTTCAACCGTTTTAACGCTTGTGTAAAATATTCACTAATTTTCTGCTCGAACCACCACATCAACAATCACAGAACGTGGTGAGTACCTTCATTTCATTTGATGCGTTGTTCATTAGTGCTCCCGCCCCAAGTTCTGTACTTGGATTGCAGTTCTGCTAACGATGCCTTCCTGGATTCGTCCTTACATAACAATAGTAGCTCTCAGACTTG
>NW_008786415.1:0-231 GCF_000715545.1 Opisthorchis viverrini
TATCAAAGTGACCACATGAACCGTAGTAAAACCATACCAAGCCGGCCAGTCACAGGGTGGATAAGAAAACAAGAATATCAAGAACGCGGACATTGGAGCATCAAAAAAACCAACAGCGTCTTCTTCATTTTTGAGGATAATGTAATCTTGCAGAGCAGTTTTGTACGATTCTTAGTCTAGAAATGAGGGAAAATAAAGCATTATGTCCGGATAACTGGCGATAGATTTTCT
>NW_008786416.1:0-231 GCF_000715545.1 Opisthorchis viverrini
TCCACTTGTAGGATGACCCGCCAAACTATTCAGTCAGATCATCTTCTTAAGATGAATGTGCTAGTTGTTCAAGCGCGTGATTCCGGGCAGAATAGATTACTTTTTTCAAGATGAGGTGTCTAAGCAATAGCAGATGTCTTTATTTTTGCTGATCGTCTCGTGATTTCGAGGAAAGGTAGTGCAGTAACGATAACATGCGCCTAGTTACATATGATGGCCGAGAACAGACAC
>NW_008786417.1:0-231 GCF_000715545.1 Opisthorchis viverrini
CTGCCGACACTAGAACGTGACACCTGGTTTTAAAGTTTAAATTCAAGAGACCACTGTGTCAGACTGTGTTACTCAGCTTAGGCCCCACTGGTTTTGTGATTTCGCCCAAGAGCTCGGTTTCCCGCCCACCGCTCTGCATTCCATCCGTTTTGGGCCGATCAAGTTGAGGGGCTGCGTTAGAATCGTTAAGCGCACCTCGACAAAAGCAAAAAGGTAGGGATCTTGCCAAAA
>NW_008786418.1:0-231 GCF_000715545.1 Opisthorchis viverrini
TTTCTTGTAAGGTATACAACTTCTCCCTTATTGTTTGCGACGATAAGCGGAAGTCCCTATTATCCGAATGTCCGGATGAACAAATTTTAGCAGTATCAACACCCGACGACTTTAAAAAAAATCTTGATCAGCACTCTCCAAACTAAACACCATTTCTTTAATAAGGGGTAGATTTTCTCAATGCGTCAGTCAAATCTGCGTCAACAACGAGCTATGTTTCCCACAAATCGC
>NW_008786419.1:0-231 GCF_000715545.1 Opisthorchis viverrini
TGCAGCTTAATACTTCCGTATTTGTCTCCTTTGCATTCGATGAAAACTGGCTTCCCGTGGTCCATTCCCTTAATGCATTCAAAGAAGTATCTTGCCTTCCCATCACAGTTTGTTTTCCGCTTCCATCCTTTTCGGCCGCCATCCTGACCTAAACGCCCAACAAACCCTCGTTTACCACGTATTTTCCCTCCTAACCCCCTAACCTGACAATGCGAAAGGTTGCTTGGATGC
>NW_008786420.1:0-231 GCF_000715545.1 Opisthorchis viverrini
GAGTCTGGATTCATCATTTCAGAGATATGGCACGTATAAACAAAGAGCTACCGTGAAAGCAAGGGTCGGAGTTCGAACATCGAAGGCTGTATGGAAAATTTAGCCTCTGGGTTTAAAAAATAATTTAGATGCGTCTACGACTGTGTTATGCGAAAATATTGCAGTTAAATGTGAAGGATGGTGGAGCGACTTGTCAGTCCTGAAGAATGGGCAAAAGCTGGGCCTCGAGAG
>NW_008786421.1:0-231 GCF_000715545.1 Opisthorchis viverrini
ACGATAATGACGTTGTTGATGTTGGTGACGATGAGGATGATGATAATTATGATGGTGCTTATGATGTTGATGATGATCAGGAAGTTGATGAGGATGATGGTGATGGTGGTGGAGATAATGATGATGATCACTGATGGCGATGTCGATGACGGTGATAAAGTTGTTGATAATGATCATCATGCTGATGATGGTGATAAAGGTGATCATCATTGATGGTGATGATGCTGACGA
>NW_008786422.1:0-231 GCF_000715545.1 Opisthorchis viverrini
ATCAGCTGAAACCTGGGTTGGTCTTTGTGCAGCACATAGAGTTTAATTACATCGACTAGAGACTCACTCGGGAATCAGCTATCTCCGGTTAAAACCAATGTATTTGGCTAGTGGGTGTATTGCACCAATGCGGCATTCAAGCAGTACATAAAATTGACAGACACTCGGGGACTGCACATATCCGATGACCACAAAGTAGGATGAAACCGGTTGTGGGCTGTCGAATAGCTT
>NW_008786423.1:0-231 GCF_000715545.1 Opisthorchis viverrini
CCGTGCTTCCTTCGGTCGGACGTAGGTTTTGCGCCCCTGGTAGGTTAGAGACTGTTCTGAATGTGTGGATAAATAAGATTACATGAATACTAGAATCATATACTACTGCTGGTATTTACTATAGGCATCGGGAGATTCTTCTAGAGGAGGCGTTCCAGGGGGGTTAAATTTAATGGCTGCACAGTCTGAAGAATGGCATGCCCCCATTTCCTGGGCAAATTAACAGTTGAA
>NW_008786424.1:0-231 GCF_000715545.1 Opisthorchis viverrini
TAGGCGATAGGAATAATGAATTCTGAATTTAATTTACTCAGCAGCCAAGCTTATCGGTTGTCAGCAAACGGCACACCGCGGTCAATCTCCGGCGTGTTCTGTTTATGCTATGTTCATGTGACCGTCCTTTAGCCCCAAAACTGCTGGGCATAATTTTGAATACCCAGTAAAATGTGAAAATATCCTAGCCTCGTTCCCGTTGTGTAAGTAATGGGCGATTATTACAGCCAG
>NW_008786425.1:0-231 GCF_000715545.1 Opisthorchis viverrini
TCAGAGCCCAAAATAATCTAGAGTACTTGTTTAACCAATCAACTAAAACCAAATGAGGGTGGAGCGCCAAAACTAAAATTAACAGTATATCGATTATGTAATAGCAATCGCAGGTTCGATTAACGGACCAGTAACCAAATGCACAACTTGCGTGCTCTCCACGAAGGAAATACATAAAAGAGAACATTGGATATTCGTGGAGCTCAGTGCCAAGTTGCTAGAGTCCGCCAA
>NW_008786426.1:0-231 GCF_000715545.1 Opisthorchis viverrini
TACTGAACACCTTTTTCTCGATGACAATAATTACATACCCAATTTATTGTTCGCTTATTCCGTGCCAGTGGGTGTTCCTATCTGATTGCTGTCCCATTCTGCAAACAAATGAAAACCCTCGTAGAACAAGCTGCTTAAAATCTCTTTGTTGAATCTGAGGTTGAAAAAACAACCTAAGTGTAGCAGCTTGCTAAACATTTTATCACAGTCTTTGAGTGATGAAAAAGCAAA
>NW_008786427.1:0-231 GCF_000715545.1 Opisthorchis viverrini
TAAAAGCATATGACCAGGTAATGGTAAAAATATTAAGATAAATGAGTTTGTCCTAGGACCATAATGATTTTTCCAGTGTGACATGTGACATGTTTCTGTATGTGAACAATTTCCACACTGGAAAGCGTATGACTTCTAGGAATGAAACTAGTTTGTCTTCGAATCGGGGCTCTGACAACGAGCTAGCTTGTCTTCGAAAAAAGGCGGGTTTAGGTGCCGCATCACAAGCCT
>NW_008786428.1:0-231 GCF_000715545.1 Opisthorchis viverrini
AAACCGGTGGTGGGCTTTTGCCTTGTTTCCATCGACCTAATGAGTAGTGTGTTACATCGGGCTGAAATGCAACATCTCAGTACAAAGAAATCAAATTGGCTACTTCGGACAGTCTCAAGGTTAGCTACCTATCAGCAGCTGAGGAAGAGCACGTCTATTGGAGTGTGCTCTTGGAGAGCCAGACTAAACTACCACGTGCTTCGTGTTTTAAAACAGGTGCACACAAACTGG
>NW_008786429.1:0-231 GCF_000715545.1 Opisthorchis viverrini
AATTCAAGAAGTGGAAATTGAAGGAGAGGAGGTCGACGAGGAAGTGGAGGAAAGAGAACACGTGGAGCAAGAGGGAGAGGAGGACGAAAGTTACCTGGAGCAACCAGTGGACAGGCAAGTGGTTGAGCAAACCTACGACAAATTTGTCCACGATTATGAAGCCTCCGGCTGGCGTCAAGCTGAGGACGAGTTCGTAGTGGGAGAGCGTCAGCTTGTGGATGAGAGCCAGAA
>NW_008786430.1:0-231 GCF_000715545.1 Opisthorchis viverrini
GTATGTGGCGTAAATTAACTCGAATTGGAATCTAGACAAATCACAGAAAAAAAACCTGTAAAAGAGAAGATTTAATCCTTGCTTAATTGGTAATATTAAAGAGGTGTAGCTATTTACAAAGGCAGACAGCTTGACTGCGCCCTTCCAACTGATCTGTGGATGTCCCACTGGAAGCAACTTTCTTCTCTCCATATGAATAAACCGTCAAAACCCCAATGGATATGCAGCCAA
>NW_008786431.1:0-231 GCF_000715545.1 Opisthorchis viverrini
ACTGAGCCACCTTTGTGGAAAAAACTGTAAGAAAATGTTACCTGACGTAAACAATTTCGTTTTTATGCTTCTAGAGTAAGAAAAATGAGACGGATTAAGCTGGAAGGAGATACGTAGCTAGACAATGTCCAAGAGCTAGTCTCTGCAGATGAACAAGCTTTTTATTCTCACTACTAACAATGTATAAGTAACTCAAAGCAAGAGAAAAATTCGCCCCATGAGCGGAGGTTC
>NW_008786432.1:0-231 GCF_000715545.1 Opisthorchis viverrini
ACGTAAGTAAACCTGAAATTCCAATTATGTAGGTTGTCATCGATGGCTTAAGACTTATCGGTATGTGGAGGATTCAATTTTTGTGTGTAAAGCAACTATTACGTCATTCGGTTACAACGCCGTTTTGATGGTTGGCAGTCAGAAGCACGTTGTGCACACCACAGCTGAATGTCGTTTTTCCGCGGTTAACAGTCGCAGAATGGCGAAATTTTTCACCCTAAATACGGTGGC
>NW_008786433.1:0-231 GCF_000715545.1 Opisthorchis viverrini
TCTCGTTTAAATTCCACTCAACACGCTGTGGGTCTCTGTCATCGTGCGGACTAGCAATGATTGCAACGGATTTTTCACACAGATTATTACGTCGCAGTTGAAATTCTTGCAATATTCAGCAGCTCGCAGGGTACGCCAAGCAATCTAACCCATTTGTTAAACGCTGATATGGAGAAGCAGATCGATGATTGCTGTGATGCTGATCACTTCTCAGAATCACTGGAAAATGCT
>NW_008786434.1:0-231 GCF_000715545.1 Opisthorchis viverrini
ATGCATTATTGGGCGCAGCGAAGTTAAAGATAAAGAAGGGTGTATACTCGCCAATCTTGAGACCAAGTAGAGTAGACTTGAACCCAGGGATCCAAGACCCACGCGCGTCCTCAAACGTGCACTCATGAGGGCAGCCGAGGCGAAGATCTAGTGAGCGGCTGCGTGCGTTGTGTCGAACCCGCTCGCTTAAACCACTAATCCTAACTCTCCTTATCTTCCAAACACTTCGCC
>NW_008786435.1:0-231 GCF_000715545.1 Opisthorchis viverrini
AGACAGCATGTGATCTGTTCAATTTTAGGCACACGGTTGCGTTCTAGTCGTGGTTGGATTGTGAACAACCCATGGCTACCAATAGGGTACCACCGTGTCTAACCAATGCAGACAGAGATCTCGGTTGTGGTAAACTTTGTTGTGCGTACGCAGCTGTATCACGTTGACTCTTGAGTAGAACAGATGTGTATCTGAATTGAATAGTCCTATGATGACAAGGTAACGCGAAAA
>NW_008786436.1:0-231 GCF_000715545.1 Opisthorchis viverrini
GTAGCTCTTCATGCACAGAAATCTAGCCAAGCACGCAAAGATTCTGAAATACTCTCACAGCCAAACTGGCGAATTACTTCAATCGCGGAACGATTTTTTTGTCCGTATGCCATTACTCATAGTGATAGCTCCTATTCACCCTCTCACGGCCCATGCCAACCAATTCAACGGCTGGTTTCTCTGTTCTCCAACTTGACGATATTATCCTCAATTTCCCTGAAATACGCAACA
>NW_008786437.1:0-231 GCF_000715545.1 Opisthorchis viverrini
TCCACGATGAAGAAATTCTTTGGATAATGTGATTTTTAAGCTAATGAACCATTGTTGCGCTCAGATTCCACTCGATTATTATATCTTGTTTCTATATTAAGCAATTTCCAGTTTCCGGGTGCTGCTCATTGGTCGATACGTTGAGACAAAGGACACCAAATTCGCCCTGCGTGGTAACTTTGTCACGGAGTAAACATTATCCACGCTGAACGCCAAAATTTTTATGACTCC
>NW_008786438.1:0-231 GCF_000715545.1 Opisthorchis viverrini
CCTCAGCCCACACAGTATGCGATTGAACAGATCGCTTGTGCCTCTGATTGTGTAAGGCTGTCCTAACCAATTCGGGGGGGGGGATTTCTTCCCCGCGGGGCACGTTTTGTCGGTGAAGCAGTGTGGACAATTTACTGGTTGTCAGGATGCCGAAGCACCGGTTCTTCAGAAGTGCGACACTTTTTGAATTCTCTCCCTTTGTTTACCGTCACTGATCGTCCCGCCTCGCTG
>NW_008786439.1:0-231 GCF_000715545.1 Opisthorchis viverrini
ACGTGACCACGTGATGTGGTTTCTGCTGTTGAGGCTTGAGTGGCGCCAAGTGAGGACTAATTACACCGCTGTTCAGCAGCTGGTAGCCGATTGGCTGAGTTTTCAACCACTGGTAGGAGGGCCGCTAGTTCGTCAGTTGCGCACTGCTGATGATTCCAATAAGAATAAAGCAGCTGTATACAACTTCTTGCCTTTTTGTTTCAGTTTGACTTCACGGAAAGGACGATATCT
>NW_008786440.1:0-231 GCF_000715545.1 Opisthorchis viverrini
ATTTAGGCCTATTCCCATTCTCACAGGTACTACCTAGCTTTGGCTTGCACTACAGTTATTATCCACATAGCGCACAGCAGTGGATTCAGCCAGCTGAGTGATATCCTCCAACTCTACCTTTGATTGATTTACTCCAGTCCCGTTGAGATGTTGGGGCTTGTACACGTTCGAGACCGCCATTCGAATCATCCTCAATTTGGACGGACAAACAGACAAAAGAATTACACTCAT
>NW_008786441.1:0-231 GCF_000715545.1 Opisthorchis viverrini
TGTTTTATCATTTGTTGTGAAGTGCACGCTTGGGGACTTGCGAAAGGACCTTCTTGCCAAGCTGGAAGGAAGACCGTCCAAGCAGCGCAAACTATGGTAACTAGGTTTCACAATCCCACGACTCCGCCTGGTCTAAAACTCTCTCACAACCGAGTCAGTGATTTCACACAGCCATGTAAAGTGCCGAGTCGTTTTCATGTGTCACATAACCTAGTATTGTCTCTCATTACA
>NW_008786442.1:0-231 GCF_000715545.1 Opisthorchis viverrini
TTGCCTAGAACCTGAATTACCCTCAGGTGGGATTCCTTTGGTTAGGAACTGCTGATCAGTGCTCATTTTTATTACTATTTGACTGAAACCTCATTTGAAGATATAGTTGAGCGTTCACTTGTTTCAGGGTCAAACTTAACCTGATATTTGTGGTGATTTGACTGTCAGATGTTATCAAACTACTTTCTCTTACCAAGTAGTATGGATTTATTGATACATAATCTCGGGATA
>NW_008786443.1:0-231 GCF_000715545.1 Opisthorchis viverrini
TAGAGGGATTAGAGCAGGAAAGGACAAGTCTTTAACATACTGTACTAACCTTGCGACTTGAAGTTCTCCTGTTGGCTGGTCAAAATGAAAGGGAAGCAATGTTACACGGGACCCCACCAACATAACCTCTCACCGATGTTTTTTCGTACCCTTCGGGGAAAAACAAAAACAAGCAGTATTCCAAAGAGAGGTGAAGAAGAACAACTGGCACCTTGAAGATTACCTAGAGGA
>NW_008786444.1:0-231 GCF_000715545.1 Opisthorchis viverrini
GGTGGCATGGCAGCTAGACATCGAACGGTTATTATAACTATCATTATTTAGTAACTTCAGGATTTAAAGCGTAAAAACCCGTTTACAGTCCCGATTTTACGGATAGATCGGTTGCCTCGGTGTGAAAGTACGTCTAAAACGGCAAGTAATTACTCCTCCATAAATTCCCGTGAGATTTGGGTCCGTTTTTGACGAACTTCTTGACTGACGCCCGATTGCGGTCGACATATC
>NW_008786445.1:0-231 GCF_000715545.1 Opisthorchis viverrini
GTGGCGTATGGTCCAGCAGGCACACGGGTATACAGAGAAGTAGACTAGAGGAAGATATACTGGAAGAAGGATTAGTAATACAGATTTAGGAGCTAGGGATTAGAACGCGCAAGTTAGCGTCCTCCAAGCAGCAGCTGTTGTCGTATGGGTCCTCCGATAATATAATCTCCGTGTCCGGTGAAGGTTAACGTGGGTTTCCATGCAGTAAACAGAAGGTGGAGAAATTCACAG
>NW_008786446.1:0-231 GCF_000715545.1 Opisthorchis viverrini
GGGGGGGGGGGGGGCGATCGCAGTAGGTCTATTCAGTCCACTCATTACTCGAACATTATCCCTACCGAAGCCAAAAAGGACTGTCGTGATCGTTTTCTACTTGGATTGATTTTAGCTTTCTTTTAAACACAGTAATACCCTAAAATAGGGGCATTTTTGTGTGAAGAAAGTCACACGAATGTTCTAAATTTGACCTTGCGTTGCAGCATATCAGAAGTCACTGTTTTTTTT
>NW_008786447.1:0-231 GCF_000715545.1 Opisthorchis viverrini
TAAACAATCGGTAGTTGTTAAGTGGGTCGATTGTTTATCAAGCCGTTCTGAAACGATGACTCCTCAATCGGTTGCATACCTTTTCAACTTGATTAAACGAAACTTGTTCAGACAAGACTCCAGAATAGAACCTGGAATTCCTCATAAACGTGTTTCCGAAAAAGCGGGTTTATTGAAAGGTTTGTGGAATGCAAACTTCCCAAACAAATGATGCATGATGTGTCTGAAATA
>NW_008786448.1:0-231 GCF_000715545.1 Opisthorchis viverrini
GGATGCGTCACCCTCTGCACATGTGCTTTATTTCCTGTCTGGGCGCGTCCTGACATCAATACTTTTGACAAAAATCATTTTGGAGAGTGATAACATTGTGACGTCATCAAACTTTTGGTTAACTATTTACTTGTGTTAACTCGTGTTAGCGTCAATCTGCTTGTGAGGTTTAGTGTAGACAAGTAGGTGATGTCAAAATTTCAATTTCACACAGACCGATGAATTGAAAGG
>NW_008786449.1:0-231 GCF_000715545.1 Opisthorchis viverrini
CTTACATGAGAGCCGCGGAAGGTGAACAGACCAGCTGCCACAAAACAGTCAAACGACTGTTTTCCAGCTAAACGAGGGACAATATTCACGCTGCGTTAGATGGACAAGCAGACACGAAGCAGAACAGGAGATATGCAGACCTATGGTCGACAGAGTTCCGGATGATATACATGAAGTACATGACACATGGCACAACACCGAGGCATGCCCGGGCTTCTATATGTCAAGCAG
>NW_008786450.1:0-231 GCF_000715545.1 Opisthorchis viverrini
TCAGGGCGCAAACACAACGGTTGCACGTAAGAAAGATAAACCATCCGGTCGTTTTACGGGCAAAGCCGTTGCCTAAAAGTTGCAGGATCATGAGCATTGCGCTCTTTTTGTGCGATGTGATCTGCCAATGCTGAATATTTTGGTACAAATTATTTTGTCACTTGCAGAAAAAACCGGTTGTTAAAAATAAACACGTAGGCCCATTGTTCTTATGCATCTACCATGATATCA
>NW_008786451.1:0-231 GCF_000715545.1 Opisthorchis viverrini
ACATTCTGGCCATATGATCATTCAACCCGTAAACGACAACGTTCGCGGACCCTTGACCCTTTATGGGATAGGCTTTAACGATATAAGCCGCCACTCTTTTCCGGGACTTTCCAAACTCAAGCCATCCACATAATCGTGGTCACTCCTTAAAATGGCTTTACATCTACAACCATCAGCACGATTAGTTTGTTAGACTCAATATAGTCTTAGTTGCGTCTGATTTGCGCTTGT
>NW_008786452.1:0-231 GCF_000715545.1 Opisthorchis viverrini
ATGCGGTGTTAGAGAGGCGAAGATTTCCTGATCGTGCGTGTGAACTACGGATCAAATCTCTCCACGAGAAAAATCTTGTCTTATGGTATTGATTATGTGTTTCCCTGGAGTATAATGTGGGACGAGAAGAATGGTCGTTCGTAGGGTTTCAAGGATACACGGTTATTCACACGTTTATTTTGAATTATAATCCATACTCGATGACATTTGCCAATCAGAACTCTATGTCCC
>NW_008786453.1:0-231 GCF_000715545.1 Opisthorchis viverrini
TTTGGCCCGCACAGTAAGTTCCACTATCTCGTCGTATATCAGTGGCATCATATTCGTGACTTTATTCTTTTATTCGTTTGAATTTCCAGCTACTGAACGGCTAGTCCGTAATAAGACCTACTGGGCATTGCTGTGTTTGTCAGAAGTGCCAGGGCTAAACGTGCGTTTGCACTTGTATCCACGGATTTTAGTCCGAATGAGCAGAAAATTTCGTCGTGAAAGATGATTTGT
>NW_008786454.1:0-231 GCF_000715545.1 Opisthorchis viverrini
AGAGTTGAAACGAGCGAATAGGTTTGTCCGCTTCTTTTTGATAATTTAATTTCAGTCACCTTTTCCATTAATAGCAGACCATAAGGTGCGCACGCATGGGTCGTAGGAAGTAATAATTTACGCATGTTTATGAAATACAATTCATTCTATTTACAAACACATTTTGGATGCGCTGTCCAAACTAGACTATCAAAGTAAGATAGCTTCCCAAAATACATCGCCAGAGTGCTC
>NW_008786455.1:0-231 GCF_000715545.1 Opisthorchis viverrini
CAGCCCTTTGGAAAAAGATCTAAACAGGATACTTCAGCTCCGGTGAATATGAGGCCTCATCAAAGACGGCCAACAGTTGAAGGACTTGTACAAGCCAACACAGATGAAACGGCTGTATAGTGCTCCTATGCCTCCATTCAGTGATTCCCCTCGCGGAACGAACCGTCTAATTAATCCTATTTTCTTGTAACCAATCAATACAATGTTGCCAAATAACGGAGTGCTGGATGC
>NW_008786456.1:0-231 GCF_000715545.1 Opisthorchis viverrini
AAATTTTGTCCGCGGAAAGGTGAGTAGGTCGAAGCGCTTGCCCTCTGAAACACCGGACCTGATGAATTCCGCTGAAACTGAGCTTCTCGACGTAGTTGCCAATGTGTGTGCCCATTAAAGCAGGGTTTGATTAAATACAGATTTTTCTGGCTAGTTTTACTGCCAACAAAATGAATGTTATCAAACGGTGCGGGAACGTCTGCCAGTGCTGTGATATTTAAATTTAACAAT
>NW_008786457.1:0-231 GCF_000715545.1 Opisthorchis viverrini
TGCGGCCGGGCGGCACAAAGCGAGGGCATAAGCAACCATGTTTTTTGTCGGCTGGTCGACTTCAAAATACCAAACGCTCTGGCCCGCCTAGGCCGAACAAGACCTCCATTGAAGTAGTTGAACACAGCAC
This sequence comes from Opisthorchis viverrini, assembly GCF_000715545.1. NCBI lineage: Eukaryota > Metazoa > Platyhelminthes > Trematoda > Opisthorchiida > Opisthorchiidae > Opisthorchis > Opisthorchis viverrini. The sequence goes on from NW_008786457.1 coordinate 131, forward strand.
CCTCCCAGACATATTTTCAAACCCCGATAGGAAGGTGCTACCCTCTCATTTGCATTTCAAATGTGGAACGCCTGGGTATTTTCTGCTAATAGAGCTGAGCT
>NW_008786458.1:0-231 GCF_000715545.1 Opisthorchis viverrini
CTCCGACGGAACATGGTGTTTTCCACTGATCATGAAAAGAGCTCAGAAATTATCACATGCGTAAATGATGGTGTACCTAATTCTGCAACTGTATTCTTGTTTCACCAACGAGTTTGTTCGGATGTGTTCACGGCATAAAACTAGACTTGAGAGTTAAGGCCCAGTTTCCGATATTTATCTGACTCCATGAAACGCTTAGTTGTGTTCTACGTACTCCAAACTGATGTACAG
>NW_008786459.1:0-231 GCF_000715545.1 Opisthorchis viverrini
TCGATATTTATGCATTCCCGTCCAGGAAGGATATGCCTGCATTCATTACGGTTCACAGTATTTCTTCTGTGGACTGCACTGGAAACTGAGCGGACCAAGTAATGCTGACTCTATTGAAGATCAATTAAGGACACCTGACAATTAATTCATATGCCAGGACAGTCATATGACTGTTTCTATTGCTTGAGCTGACATGCTGAACTAGATTAAAAGGACCTGTGAACAAAAAAA
>NW_008786460.1:0-231 GCF_000715545.1 Opisthorchis viverrini
TTCGACGAAATGATTGTGCCACGGGATTCCGCAATCCAACAATCCGCTCGACATGAACTCGAGCGACTTGCATACGCGTTGCCCTAGATATGTCCAATGAGAAATAGAGATTCCCAAATTGATGTGCGTGCAGCACCGAACTTTCGATTGGTTAGCTGGAGAGAAAGAACAATGAAACATTGCTTCCTTCTGGAAGTCCCTATGTTTGAGGGACTTTGCCATAAAACACGT
>NW_008786461.1:0-231 GCF_000715545.1 Opisthorchis viverrini
CCCAATCATTCACTCATGATGTCACTTCCTATGGTGACGGAATATTTGCAAACCGATCATTAGGATCAGAGAACAGCTGAGCATACGGATTGGTGGATGTCCGTGTTGAATTGTAGGTTAGTCTCACGCTGAGTATAATATTGTTTCTAAGCAGTGAATACAACATGGGGATATTTTCATTGAGAGATTTGATTACGCTGCCAAGAGCGTGATTTGGGAGGAGCTGAGTGT
>NW_008786462.1:0-231 GCF_000715545.1 Opisthorchis viverrini
GTTCTGGTGCGCAGCAATCAAGTGAATTCCTCCAACAGTTCACCGTGTAACAAAAGATGCAAGTGAAATGACACTGCGGATCAAAACACAGTACAAACCGTAGCGCATGCCATTTAGTTTTACCATATTACAGAATGTCCACTCCATTTGAACGAGCATTATTCATAACACTGGTCATAGCTAACGGTCAGGCAGCGCATGCCCGAGTTCAACTTTCTGCTTTTGGCCTAT
>NW_008786463.1:0-231 GCF_000715545.1 Opisthorchis viverrini
CCATGGAGTTTAACAAAAGTCCGATGGTCCACGAAGGTTCTGTCTCGAGGAAACATCAAGTCCTCTATGCTTATTGCTTCCATAGGATGGATGATATGTGGAGATCAATACAACGTTGAAATTTTGCGGTCATAACTACTGATTATCAGCTACTTAAGTCAACCAAAACTTTGCAATAGCAGCATTATTTAGTAGCAGGGTTAACGGAAAAGGCTTAAAGAAACCACCTCA
>NW_008786464.1:0-231 GCF_000715545.1 Opisthorchis viverrini
TCCTAATTTATCATTACCGGTCGCGTTGGCTCATAAATTACGGGATAAGGCTTCAGCCACCAGATTATATTTTTCAGATCTATAGCTGACATCGTATCTCAGAGTGGCAAGTTTCTTTCCCATAGCTGGATTTTATCGTTTTTGCCCTATTTTTCTGCGATACAGCGTACATGAAGGAAAAGCTGGAAGTTCATCCCGAAGAGATAGTGTTTCTGTTTACGGATATGCTCA
>NW_008786465.1:0-231 GCF_000715545.1 Opisthorchis viverrini
ATGGCGTCAACGCACACAAGAGTTTACTTCTAGTAGTTTGGGTTCCTCGTGACAGAACCCAAACAACTAGATGGGTCCCAGAGCTCCAGATCCTATTTAAGCTTCCATCGTCACATAACCGAATTAAATCTTCGTAGACTCATAGAAATGACACAGGCTTGGATCTATGTGTAGGTCGCTTAGCCTACCATTGGTTTAAAGATAATTTCATGAAAATAATATTGACTGCAG
>NW_008786466.1:0-231 GCF_000715545.1 Opisthorchis viverrini
AAACTAACTTATTGGTTAGCCAGACCACTTTAGTTTTTACGAACAGTGGGCGGGGTGACAAAGGGAAGGATATTATACCCGGATGTGTGAAGGATAGCATGTTAATAAAGGGTGTCTTCAGCTCTCTCTTGTCTTTCACATGATGACCAGGAGGAACAAAATAAACGTGAAACATACCAACCCAGCCGCTTGGGGCAAGGCAAATCTGGTATCAGTTCATACATGCGTAAC
>NW_008786467.1:0-231 GCF_000715545.1 Opisthorchis viverrini
TCATCTACTAATCTCTGCAAGTAACCAGTCAGCTTGTTTGTAGGCCTTTTTATTCATAAGAATTAGTGTGTAATCTTCCAACTCCGTTTTGGACTGTATGGTATTCCTCAACATATTTTCATTGCTCGCCTAATTATTTTATTGGAACGTGAGGACAGAGTTTACCAGCAAATGCAATCTACATGCAAAATGTGTGCATTCGAAAAGCCTGTCAACGCCACATTGATTCAA
>NW_008786468.1:0-231 GCF_000715545.1 Opisthorchis viverrini
AAAAAATGGTACTTCTAGAGGTGTCTTCAGCATAATCAGAGTGATGGGTTGCACCTGAAACATTTTGCATCCGACTCGATTGTACCAGATGGGTTCCTGGAATCCGGGATCGACAGACGTGCACAGGTTCTATTGCTACCAGGAGTGAAACCGTCCAAGGTGCACCACAGTTTCTCGTCTACCACGCGAAGGCGAATGTGTAACTTGGCGTGGATCATTGCTAGATGTTAG
>NW_008786469.1:0-231 GCF_000715545.1 Opisthorchis viverrini
CAACCGAACGATTTTTTACCGAGTATAAGGAGAATAAGGGAGTAAGGCAGGCGTGCACCAACGACAAATTTATCTGTTCATTCCATTTAGCAGGACTCAAGATACCTAATAAGGGCGATGGATGACCTGTGAATCGTTAGTGGTCGATTTATCGAAAGAGAGAGTGTGTGTGCGTGTGTGCTTTCCCAAAAACAATCTCGCATACCTCAGCGTTACTGATCTGATTTTACT
>NW_008786470.1:0-231 GCF_000715545.1 Opisthorchis viverrini
ACTGCTGCGGACAAGACACCCAACCCGCAGGTAATTGGTTACAATATCAGGTCAAGCAACAAGGCAAACTCTGATTGGCCAAAAACGTCAGCCTTAAACTCAGTCAAGACTCACTCTCCACACATTGTCGGTTTACAGCTGCTCATTCAAAGACGTCGTAATTTCCATAGTTTTGTCGCTGCATACACCTAAAGTACAGCCCATCGTACGTGTATTCAACCTGGGGGCTTT
>NW_008786471.1:0-231 GCF_000715545.1 Opisthorchis viverrini
GGTGTTGTTGATGTTTTATTGAGGGGCCTTGTCTGGAGCCATTTGATGAACAATATTATCCAGCGGCTTCAGAGGGACACCTTGGACCAACGGCGCATGTAATAACGCATAAATCTATGGCTCGTGATGCGTTCAGGACAGCAGGTGCCTTGGAATGTAATTAGGCATTTTGACTGTAAAGTTGTTGTGTACTAATAGAACAATGTGCCCACGGTCATGATCAACACTGGA
>NW_008786472.1:0-231 GCF_000715545.1 Opisthorchis viverrini
AACCTTACAATTTTTAGTCTATGAATCCCGCGTGTGTCAACTGGAGCAGACACTGCAAGATAAGTGCTCATGTTGTCAGAGTTAGTACGTGAATAGTTCGCATAAGCACTAGATCCCTCTTCGGGCTTCGCTCGTTCGAATTTTCATAATAAAGTCCCTTTCAAGCAGCAAGGCTATTCGTGAACTTCCAATCGAGAATTTTATTCTCCAGTCACCCTATGCTGAGAGGAC
>NW_008786473.1:0-231 GCF_000715545.1 Opisthorchis viverrini
CATGAATACGAAACTTGAATGGGTCGATAAAGACTCTATGGAGATGAGTCTTCCGTACAACTTTCCATTCAGAGTGCCACGTATACTTAATACGTCATAGACCAAACTAAGCATAAGGAAGTGGTAGGTGTATTTTCAACATATGCAAAAATGTAGGAGCTTGGATGTAAATGTCACACAAAACTAGTTTTCTACTTACTGGTCGAATAAGGCGGTAGTTTTCTCGCTGGC
>NW_008786474.1:0-231 GCF_000715545.1 Opisthorchis viverrini
GCTCAGTTTGGAATCTGATTGGTGTTAAGAGTCCCCGTCCTTTATACTTGTCTGATTTGTTGGATGGGGTAGTGATGTTAGGTATCCATTTGATACCTTGCTGCCACGCCACTCGAAGGTCACTCAGTTACTGCCAGGCTGACCAAGTCTAGACTATGGCAGTCAAATTACAAGGATCCGGTTTAAACCAAGAACCATCGGATCGGCGGGTTCGTTCCTCAACCACTCGAC
>NW_008786475.1:0-231 GCF_000715545.1 Opisthorchis viverrini
TTCCACACCCAGAATTAGATAACCGATTTGAATAAATCAATTCACTATCTCAAAACCTGCTCACAATCTATCTAATTCTGTTCCGGAGGACATGTACAAAGCCTAGTGATTCTTCTCCCAAAATGGTTTCCGACTGGACTGCATCCGTCGGGCACGAGTTAGCTCGTCTGCGAAAATGCCATTCATCACTGACCTTCCTTGTTGACTCAGCAGGTCTGAACTCCGAACTGA
>NW_008786476.1:0-231 GCF_000715545.1 Opisthorchis viverrini
CAACATCAAAAACAGCAGTCGCCTAAAGAGCACATGAAAGTACATTTTGGTGGCCAAACAAGATCTTCTATTCACTGATCGTTCAGCGCAGAAGCAGAACGGACCAGCTTATTCAGTGCGGTATTTGGGACCAACCGCACGAATTACAATTCACGAGACACTGGATGCAGCAATCAATATAGTCATGCGAAGAAGTCTGGAGATGTGTTGAAGTTGTTTGCTACTCGTAAA
>NW_008786477.1:0-231 GCF_000715545.1 Opisthorchis viverrini
CCAACTGAGCAAATAAACCAAAGATTTCAGAGATTATGCGCTTATTCAGCTCAGCCAATTCAAAAGCTATTAGTTCAAAATCATTATTTCTATTTGTCGGCCGGCAAGACGTGGGAATTGGCACTCAAATGTTGTTCGCTTTGGAATAGAATGCAAGCAAATTAATATAGAAACCTGGTACAAGGAATGTAAACGCACGCTCATACTGAAGCGCGATAAAATTAAAAAAAC
>NW_008786478.1:0-231 GCF_000715545.1 Opisthorchis viverrini
ACACGCCAAATCCATCCTTGTTTGGCTCTTTATTTCCAGGTTGTTCTCTCCGGATGTTCATCTGAGTTTTATCAAATCCGTGTATTACTTCATCTTCCATTCTTATCGGGACTAATCAAGTGGACGTACGCACAGCAAACATATCGCCCTCTGGTTGACCTTTTAGGCGGTTTTTCACAGAACCGCACGTCTTCTGGCCGGTCTGGAAGTTACAAATTACATTACTCGCCA
>NW_008786479.1:0-231 GCF_000715545.1 Opisthorchis viverrini
ACTGAACTGACCTGAACTGAACTCAACTGGATTGGAAATGAAGTGAACTGAACTGAACTGGACTGAAGTGAATTGAATTGGGAATGAACTGAACTGAACTGAATTGGAAATGAACTGAACTGAACTGACCTGAACTGAACTCCACTGAATTGGAAATGAAGTGAACTGACCTGAACTGGCCTGAAGTGAACTGTATTGGAAATGAACTGAATTGGAAATGAACTGAACGGA
>NW_008786480.1:0-231 GCF_000715545.1 Opisthorchis viverrini
AATGGCAACGCCTGACATATGTTGTGCCCTTGGGCAAATTACTAGCAATCCGTCGAATCATTCTGTCTTTTGGTGAGGCGAAAAGGCAAACGGAAGCAAGGTAAACGAACATGAATTAAGGAAGAATCAGTAATAAAAATCTTAGTATTCTTAAGCAAACAGCTATTGGTTTGGTGAAGCCTGGTGCAGCATGAGCTAAAACCATTTTAACGTCCTCTGAGATAATATGAT
>NW_008786481.1:0-231 GCF_000715545.1 Opisthorchis viverrini
TAAACTCTCTTGATTGTAAAAGCAGCTAGTGCAACACAGCCGGCTAGTAGCTGTGAGTGACTCATTGTGAACTTTTATAGTATTTGGAAGGCTGAACTGAAATTTGATCATCTTTTGCTTGATAAAACACGGCCGCTTCATTAAAATTTCGGGTGAAAGTTTGATATGTATAGGGACCACAAAAGTGTACTTGGAAATCTAAGAAAACACAAAATAATATCACAAATGATA
>NW_008786482.1:0-231 GCF_000715545.1 Opisthorchis viverrini
GAAACCAGTCGAAATTTCACAGTCATCGCCTCGAACAAAATAGCATCGTCAGGCCCATTGGTAGGTTAGTAGGTTGGCAGGATTTTACGGGAGACGGAGATTCACCCAAAAAGCTAGTTTTTTATTAGTATACCAGATGAGTGTTCAGTGGTGATCAAAAATTATTGTGCGTCCAAATCCCACGATCGAACGGCTGAAAGGATTTAAAACCATTTTATCAGAATATATATC
>NW_008786483.1:0-231 GCF_000715545.1 Opisthorchis viverrini
AAGCCAATCAGCAATGATTTTCTAGACAATGTTGTTAGTAAGGAGTTACTAACACAACGATCTACCAGTTAGTTAAGAGTTACTAGACAAAACGATTAGAAAATCTGCTCAATTTTCAGTACATTGAATGAACTAAATAGGTGACCCGTTTTGGCTAAACCCTGGCCTTGTTTTGAAAATTTCTGTAAGATACCACACCAAACGTTTTCACCGGAGAACCCAGCAGTGTGT
>NW_008786484.1:0-231 GCF_000715545.1 Opisthorchis viverrini
AAGAAAATCCTGGGTTTTTGTGGGCGTGGACTGTGACGAACAATTCATAAATCGAGTTAAGCCAATTTGTCAACCAATAAGCGCAAGAGAAGCCAAGAACTACAAAGCTTGGACTGCATGAGAAACCAGCGAAGAAATTTGACGATTAGTAGAGCATCGACCTGCAGTATACAGATCATATTTGCTACAAATTTACACTCAGTCTATTGGTCAAGTGTCCAACGTAAATAA
>NW_008786485.1:0-231 GCF_000715545.1 Opisthorchis viverrini
CCCTATCCCACTTCACTGTTGTCATCATTTTGATAGCAGAGGTACCAAGGTTTTCATTCTATGTATATTAAATGTGCACTTTCCCATCCGATTTCTCCTTAAACCCACTATGCTTTACTTGTCACATCCCAACCCCTCATCTTCCCAATTTCTGGACTTCGGGAATACCCGGTTTGAAACGAACTGGTTGGCTGTTATCCAATCCACCTGATCTATTATCTACAACCACAG
>NW_008786486.1:0-231 GCF_000715545.1 Opisthorchis viverrini
CCATCAAGGAATAGCCTGAAAGCTTGTGAATGTCATAAGTTCTTTGTATTCTTAGACTTTCGGATACGTGATAGTATGTGGAGAGCTCTTCAGGAGCTTTGGTACACAGAGCGGTGTCAGTAAGGGATGCCCTCTCTTCATTCTCACTTAATTTCTTGATCGATGAGATAGTGGGACAAACGCTGGAAGGTTTCCAAGACCCCGGTGTTGATTCCCCCTGTGAATCAACGG
>NW_008786487.1:0-231 GCF_000715545.1 Opisthorchis viverrini
AATCCCTGGTGACCCATCTAACAAAGCTTTTTGGTGCAATATGGAGCGAAGAGAAAGTGCTTGCAGAGCGGGACATGTCGACAGTTTTCCTGCCTTCAAACGGGGTACGCGAACTTGTGGAAAATATCTTGGCATGAGCCTGGTGGCAGTGGCATCGAAGGTGGTTTCTGGTCCTATCCTTCGAAGGTTAACTGAACACAAGGAAAGAAATCGTTCAGCTGTAGCACCCTT
>NW_008786488.1:0-231 GCF_000715545.1 Opisthorchis viverrini
TTCGCGCTCTAACCACTGAGCCGTCTTGCCCTTCATCAGAACTGCATGCTCTAATGTGAACCGTTTCGCGTTCAGCATAGACACAATGCTAATGTAGCGGTGCTTTTTAGTTTGCGGTGAGTATGACCGTTCACTTGTAGTGGTAGCTTATCTGGTTAAATCTTGGTTGCGATGGTTTTGATGAATCTGGTGAAGGTGGCGAATCGCGTGACTGCATCCCCTTGTGTCGAA
>NW_008786489.1:0-231 GCF_000715545.1 Opisthorchis viverrini
AGCAAATCCTTTGGCAAGTGTTCAGAAATCCGTTGGTGAAGGCACTGGTCCGTTCTACCAGCGTACGTTTCACTGCAACTGTAACTTGACAACTCGATAAGTGGTAAGGCTTACATCCGAATTTAGTTTGGAACAAAAAAAACCATAGTTGCAGAGACCAGGCGTAATTGAGCAGCTGGAAACATGCGGTTTAGGACAGATCCGAGTTGTACTCGATGTTGTTCGCGATGT
>NW_008786490.1:0-231 GCF_000715545.1 Opisthorchis viverrini
GTGGCATGATACACCCGAAAAGCAGCCGAATGGACCAGCTGCTGGAGCCGACTTTGCGGAAGCAAATGAAAGTCGATTGCATGCGAACGACCTTTAAATGGGTAAGGTTTGTAACGATGGACACTACTGATAAGGCATGTGAGTAGCATGTGGCATTCTCGTAAATCAGCCTAGCGTCTATTGAAACGTGAGATTTGTTACAGAATTTGTGGAATCGCTTTGTAGCGTTTG
>NW_008786491.1:0-231 GCF_000715545.1 Opisthorchis viverrini
GCTGTAAACACTATGATAATATACATTTGAATTGTACGAAAGAAATGTGTGGCGGGTATTGCGGGTATTGTCCCAAAACCGATGAGAATAGTGGACTTATTTATGCTTTTTCAGAAACAGTTAAATCAGTCACATGTTGTAAGTACATTCCAAGTTCGGCTTGATCCGCATATGATAATTTGTATGAGGGCTTTACCCGCAGGACATTATTCTTCCTGGAGCTTCAATAGC
>NW_008786492.1:0-231 GCF_000715545.1 Opisthorchis viverrini
TAAGGACAAGTTTGAAGAGAGCCAGATATCCAAATTCATCTTGATAACTAACCTCGGTATCTTCTGTTCCCTTCTCACCGTGAGAGACAAAGGCGTCCGCTGAGTCTTCTCCAAATGACATAAGGACATTTTTTAGTCATTCGGAAGAAGATGTCAGTCCGACGACCTATGCTTTGCAGCGTCCACATCCTTTTATTGGGCACCTGCATTGGAACGCCAGGATTTCAAGTC
>NW_008786493.1:0-231 GCF_000715545.1 Opisthorchis viverrini
CAAATGAGTGTATTTGTTGAATCACGCCCCGTTTGGTAAACAGCCCAAGTGACTTTAGGATGTTGAGAAAGACAACAAACGAAGTTCCACCCAGTAAAAAACAGGACAGTACAGACTCCACGTGTAAGTTAGGCAAATTGCGGTCAGATTCCGGTCATCAATCTGTCTGGGTAACATAAATCGGAAATGACCCAATGAGTGACACTGAAAGGGAGAAATTATCTATGAAAG
>NW_008786494.1:0-231 GCF_000715545.1 Opisthorchis viverrini
GCCTGAGGACTAGATCCAATGCCGTCTGGAACAAACCTCGCGCACCCGAAGCGGAATGTACAGGATGAAAACTCAGTGGGATACAGACCTACCATGACTGCTCTCAGTATTAAACAAAATGGGCTGTCATTTTTTCTCATATTGTCGCGTGCTTCTTGTAGTCTGCGCAACAACAACAGAACCACAGGAAGCGATATTTTGTAGTTTGATAGATGAATTATTCCGGAAGAT
>NW_008786495.1:0-231 GCF_000715545.1 Opisthorchis viverrini
CATGCCTACCACGAGCTAGAAAAGTTGGAATTACTTTGTGTATCAAAGGTTTTATTTTTTCTATGGATCCTTGTACAAATGAAGACATTTGATTGCTAAAAGTCTGGCTTTATTTCCTGGAGAAGGACTACTCAATGGAGTTTCTAGTAGTGGAAACCAACAGTCGTCCTTCTTGTGATGGCACTTTTTCCCATTGACCACCATGCAGACATGCGTTCACTTTCGTGGATT
>NW_008786496.1:0-231 GCF_000715545.1 Opisthorchis viverrini
ATTTCATAGTAGGAGGCCAAACGCATCATCTTGTTCGATTAAATCTTCGTTTTAACCTCACCACATTACAATTACAACAGGTTTCCAAATTCAAACCAAACTGGCTCATTTGATTTGTTCCCTCACTTCAGTGATTCGAGAACAATAAAAACTATTTTTACACAGAATGAAACAGCAAGATGGTGTTTCACTACGAGAAAACGAAAGGGTGGAATGCGGGATAGTTGTTTT
>NW_008786497.1:0-231 GCF_000715545.1 Opisthorchis viverrini
AAAGATGATAGACCATCTGTTTGTGTCAATAAATCCTTTTCATTCAACATGAAGCATGTCAGACTGTTGAATTTCAGATGATCATTCGAACATAATCGCAGAGTTTATCAACAAATGCTACGTCAAAAAATTCCACACACCAAACAAACTGAGTGACTGCTTGACAGTCAGGTATGGAAAAGAAAGATTTGAGTAGTTTTGCAAGTTTGACCAAGATTTCAGGGCGATATT
>NW_008786498.1:0-231 GCF_000715545.1 Opisthorchis viverrini
GCGCTCTAACCATTCGGGCCATCTCGCCCTCATAATGTGACTTCAACACAGTTACATTATCAGTCTGAATAGAAACTGACAACATGAACGGGACTGAAATCGGTTGACCGGCAAATCGTTCACTGTCTCCAATCGAGCACAGGGAGAGTCACGTGGCCCAATCCTGGAAGAAGTACATCACAGCCAATACCTAACGACGTAGCAGGGAATAACAAGCCTGTCAGTGAGCTT
>NW_008786499.1:0-231 GCF_000715545.1 Opisthorchis viverrini
CTTTCCAGCATAGGTTGGCTTCACTGACATAATGAAATCTCTCTCGGAAATTACCAAGGCGATATGAGTGAAGCTTCTACTTGAGAGGTCGATCCGTGAGTCGATCGGTGACCACGTGATGTGGTTTCTCTGATTCCAGGATGAGTGGCGATATATTCTGTCTAGGTGAGAACTAATCACTGCTGATCAGGCCCTCCCTGTTGACGGGTTACGTGTTCAAACTACCAACCG
>NW_008786500.1:0-231 GCF_000715545.1 Opisthorchis viverrini
TGACGTCCTGAGGAATTTCTGTGGCAGGACGCACTGAGCATCAAGCAACAAATGCATTTTATCCTGACGTGGATAAACGGGAGATGCGCTATAGGCCACCCAGTTCCACATTTTGCTCAATTTGATTATTGCAGTTGTTCTCCAAGGTTCTATTAAGCCGCTATAATCGTTCGGGCAGGAGTGGCTGATCAGAAGTGTGAGTAACTCGCACTTAGACATCATATAGCGCCG
>NW_008786501.1:0-231 GCF_000715545.1 Opisthorchis viverrini
AAAATGTGAATTCCTTATTGTTTTCCGAATACAAGCTTAGTTCATGTCATCCGGCTTTATCCGACCACATGCTCTTTGTGCTTATTTTTCTTCGTTCCCGCAACCACAGTGATTCCTCGCGCAGTAAGCATGTCCCTTTGGTTGTTCTCCACTCCCTGTTTTGCTGTTGCTGGCCGCGTTCAGGTTGTAACAACCCGATCGCGCCTTAGTCGGTATGTTCTCTACAAGTTG
>NW_008786502.1:0-231 GCF_000715545.1 Opisthorchis viverrini
CTGAAAGGATAGTGTAAGACCATATCATATATTCGACTGGTTGCAAGCATCCCTTTCCAAAAACAAATCGTTTGATATTTAGTTGAATCGTTGCCATCAAAAACATGGAAGTTAACCTGGTTGAACGTAATAGTTGTTCCGATCAGAACTTGAGAATTGTCGATACTGCATAGCAATGCAGGACGAACGTAGTTAGACGTAGCTTGGGAAGCACCGTTAGCGCAATGCCTT
>NW_008786503.1:0-231 GCF_000715545.1 Opisthorchis viverrini
AAACCCTGAGAGGATAAATGCTCGTGATCACATCATTCCCCCTCGGACAGTGAGTGTTCATAAGAGACTGTATAAATCTGAGCGTGCGAAGATTTTTCTCAATATGGAAGTTTCCGAAGTGAAACAAGACATTCGGAGTTTCTGAAACTAGCAAAAAGATCTTTGATTTAGGCATCAACATATTTCTAGTGGTTTAAATAATTTTTCTCGATTAAAAACGCTGCTAAATAA
>NW_008786504.1:0-231 GCF_000715545.1 Opisthorchis viverrini
AGGCTGTTCACCAGAACCTCGCCACCTTCTTTGAAGAGTGCGGGGTTCAGACTATCAGCGCTAGGTGCCCTGTCGCTTCGAAGAATTGATATCACATCCTGGATTTCTGTTGTTGATGCGGGCTTGTGTCGATTTCCGGCTAGGGTCTTTCAGTGGTTGTGTTGAAGCAGACCAGGTGAACTGTTCTTTGAGTTGCTCAACCCACCGCTCAAGACAACGACTGAGGAAGTG
>NW_008786505.1:0-231 GCF_000715545.1 Opisthorchis viverrini
TGTGAAGTCCTGTTCCAAATGCTAGTGTTCTGAAAAATCGCCAAAAAGGACCGAGCTATCTTCTTGGCCTGCACCAACAAACCCTTGGTTGTGTCTACATGTTGATTTTGCTGGACCAATCAACATCTAGCATTATCTTACTATGGTTGACGCTTACAGTAAATGGCCGGAGAAAATCATAATGGATTGCATCACTTCTCGCTCCACAATCTTGCAGCTCACCCGAATCTT
>NW_008786506.1:0-231 GCF_000715545.1 Opisthorchis viverrini
GAGTCTGGATTCATCATTTCAGAGATATGACACGTATAAACAAAGAGCTACCGTGCAAGCAAGGGTCGGAGCTCGAACATCGAAGGCTGTATGGCAAATTCAGCCTCTGGGTTTAAAAAATAATTTAGAGCCGTCTACGACTGTGCTATGCGAAAATATTGCAGTTAAATATGAAGGGTGGTGGAGCGACTTGTCAGTCCTCAAGAATGGGCAAAAGCTGGGCCTCGAGAG
>NW_008786507.1:0-231 GCF_000715545.1 Opisthorchis viverrini
TACCTGTTGCCGTCATGCAGCTACCCGAGTCGTTGTTCAGTCTGCGTGTGGTTAACCATGAAAGTCCATGTGCATTAATGTCACGGTATCTGGCCAGAAGTTTCTTCACATTAACGTACACTACAAAATCACCAATCCCATTGATGAAATTTTTCAGCTCGCACTCCAGGAGAAGCCCATTCTGCCAAAAACGTGGAGCCATGAGTAGCAGCTGTAAGTGGACAGGATAAA
>NW_008786508.1:0-231 GCF_000715545.1 Opisthorchis viverrini
AAGCCAATCAGCAATGATTTTCTAGACAACGTTGTTAGTACGGAGTTACCAACAAAACAATCTACCAGTTAGTCACGTGTTACTAGACAAAACGATTAGGAAATCTGTTCAATTTTCAGTACACTCAATGGACTAAATAGGTGACTCGTTTTGCCTGAACCCTGACCTTGTTTTGAAAATTTCTGTAAGATACGACACCAACCGTTTTCACCGGAGAACCCAGCAGTGTGT
>NW_008786509.1:0-231 GCF_000715545.1 Opisthorchis viverrini
AGGAAACCCTCTGGTCAGAAAACACCACGACACCAATCTATTGTATTAACGGAAATTTGATGAAGCTTAAGCCTCCTAATCAGCGACCACAAGAAAAAAACTACGACCGGATACATAGTGCAACATCAGAAATATACCTGGGTTCATGGCATGATTATTAGATAAAAATCTAGACATTGCAGCTCACAAACGCAGTAGTGATTTACGGGAACTGACCTCAGGACCGAAGGA
>NW_008786510.1:0-231 GCF_000715545.1 Opisthorchis viverrini
GACTAGCTTCAGAACGGAATTTAGTTCACTCGTAAGTGTTATGTGTTCTGTCACAGGACCACGGCAAATTTGTTCTCTGTTATTCAAGAATACCCACGCGACGAAACGGAGGACCAAGTCCAAAACAGATGAAAGAATTCCTGAAGTGGGTAAGCAGGTGAGAAACTCTGATCACGTGAACCGTTTACTCGAGAAACTTGTCGCTTGTAATTTTATGGAGGAAAATGTTTT
>NW_008786511.1:0-231 GCF_000715545.1 Opisthorchis viverrini
ACGTCGGCTGTTCTGTATTCTGGCAGTCATTCCAATTCAGTGCCATTTCTCTGTGTTGTGTCAAAAGGCACAACTGTGCGCGCCTCATTGTCTTGGTTTTCTACAACACAATCTGCTTCCGTCGATGACCACGCGTTCTGTTTAAATGAACATTGATTGTCAGTCCCTCCACATGGCGGTCCAGCGACTAGTCGTGCTTCTCCGGCAAAACGACCTCTAATCAAGCTTCCT
>NW_008786512.1:0-231 GCF_000715545.1 Opisthorchis viverrini
AAAATGAAACAAGAGATCTCAGCTAAACCGAAGCGTTTGCGCGAATAATTACAATAAAATCCAATTCGTGCTTCATTTTTCGCTAAACGTTTCAGGTTCCCACATTAGTTTGTGTCGCGTAAAATGTCTCACAACTGCGTACACGCGATGGTCATAGGAAGATTTGTCGATGTGACCTAGTAATCTGTAGACGTTAGCTTATTTGTGTGCACACTCGATCTTCGCAGCAGC
>NW_008786513.1:0-231 GCF_000715545.1 Opisthorchis viverrini
GCTGATTTCAGCTGACGTCAGATGAGCTGCGCTGAGCTGAGCTGACCTCTGTTCTGCTGAAATCACCTGAGCTGAGATGATATGAACTGAGCTGTGCTTCACAGAGCTGAGCAGATTTGGGCTGCGCTAAGTTGAAATGAGTTGAGCTGTGGTGATATGAACTGAGCTGCGCTGCCCCGAGCTGAGAATATCTGAGCTGAGGTGAGCTGCGCTCAGTTGATCTTAGCTGTG
>NW_008786514.1:0-231 GCF_000715545.1 Opisthorchis viverrini
CAAAGCAGTCCAGGGTTGAAAACCTGGGTAAAACTGAATCTAACGTTGGTGTTTTACGTCCAATTTCAACCGATTAGTCGCCGTTAACTGCTCAAGCGTTACGTACCGTCATAAGCTCTTCCAGTCGTTCACCTGTAGCACTCTTTCGGTGCCCAACTGCCATGCCACCAGAAAGAGGCACCAGGGCTGGGATACTGTCAGGTTCCCGAGCCTAGACAGGGGAAGTCGAGA
>NW_008786515.1:0-231 GCF_000715545.1 Opisthorchis viverrini
AACGTTGGTGATGCTGAACATATTCATCTGATTTATAGTAAAGTAGTCACCAGCAAACAGGAAATGCGAATATAGCGAACCGATTCAAACCATTCAAAACGGAATGACAAAGTTCCCGGGCATACATAGAGAGAAAGGTCAATGTACACGTCAAAATTAATCATATCAAGGCAATCACCGGGCTCCTCTACCCACTGGGTGCACTTTTAAATCACTGATGAATACATCAGT
>NW_008786516.1:0-231 GCF_000715545.1 Opisthorchis viverrini
CCTTGGTTGTTCCCGTCACCATAAAGCCCTCGCCACTGCGTACCATATGCAGTCAAAGGTTCGATTGGTTGGATCCAATAGGCGCCCGCTGCCACCGAACGATGTTCAACTGTTAGTTACCGGTGCTGAGGCGAGGGTGTTGGCACAGGTTGTCACTAAAGGCGGGTCTTCTAAACCAAGGTTTGCTCAAAATATCTCATGGGGTTTTCGCGAGGCAATTGTCCCTCCACT
>NW_008786517.1:0-231 GCF_000715545.1 Opisthorchis viverrini
TAACTCACACTTAGGCTGTAGTGCCACTCGACCTTCAATCAAGGAATAGGCTAGGATTGCTTCCTCTTTGTATTCCATTATCAACTGGTTACGTTGCGAAATTAAAGCCATTCGCCTCTATGTGCAGACATATTGAATACAAGGTGTTTGCGGCTCCTTCCTAGGCCATTCGAGTGTACGCTTTTCAGCGGACAGTTTACCATGACATTTGTTGAAGTCAGTCGATTCGGG
>NW_008786518.1:0-231 GCF_000715545.1 Opisthorchis viverrini
TTTGTGCCAGTAAGTGTGGCTTTCAGTGCCGACCGAATATCTGACACGGGTTCCCCTCGCTGTGTTTGATGTGATGGAGTTGCACTGCAAATGTGGCGAGCTCGGCTAGCTGGATGCGGCACCCCCTCTTCGGGCGTCACATGTAAATATCACTGATCGCCCCTTCTCTAGCACGGACAGACTAGGTTCTATAGGACCGACATTGAAGTCGGGAGCAAAAAGGCTCTCTTC
>NW_008786519.1:0-231 GCF_000715545.1 Opisthorchis viverrini
GCATGAATGTTAGAAAATGGTCAATGCACGTGAATGCGCATAAACAGCTATCTGAACGTTGTTTTTGTCAGAAAAAATGCGTGAAACGCAAGATTAGGAAGTTTTACTCAAGTGGTGGTATTTACAGGAAGGGTCAGACCAGGTTTTGTATAAAATCGAACTTTCCCGGGCAATTCAACCAGTAGGCGGTTAACAGATCCACAGGTAAGTCACCTGAGGTTGTTGACCAAT
>NW_008786520.1:0-231 GCF_000715545.1 Opisthorchis viverrini
TGTGAATAGCTTCCTTTTCGGAATCAGAACAGGTTGCATTTTTCGCCTAGCTACACTAACTATCCTTTTCGTGTTCAGCTTAGCGGCTCAGAAAATTACTACGGCTCGATAACTTGGTCTCCAGAAGTGACACTTTTTGAAAAAATACTTCGTTGTCTAAATTCAACACGGGTTCCCTCTTGTCATGAGCTGATACCAACGAATGTCATAGGAATTCTTTGATACAGATAA
>NW_008786521.1:0-231 GCF_000715545.1 Opisthorchis viverrini
TGACTTTGTCTACCAACAACATTGAAACTGGTGTTCTTATGTGAACACTTGATGGAAAGATCAATATTATCGTTTCATTGTTTCTTGTCCGCAAAATAACACGTTTGAAGTATAGGTGGAGTTCTTTTTTTACGGAATCTCGGAGGGGAATATGTTGAGGCTCGGGTTGTCAAAAAATTCGCCGACCCGGCTCATACTGTTCTAACTCATACTGTCCTGTTTTCATCCATT
>NW_008786522.1:0-231 GCF_000715545.1 Opisthorchis viverrini
CGCTGTGCTCTGTTCCCCGATTCCGGTCATTCTTTCGTGAAACATGTCAAGTTCACCCAATTCACCAGGTCATAAAAGACGCTTTTAAAAACGTGATGCCGTCCTTCATTTTTATCAGAAGTGTACGACTTTGCGACGCTCCTACTTTCACCTTTCTATCTTTCATTTGCTTTTCTGATTTTCAAGACCCGCCTGGCATCTGCTTCCGTGACTAAGAGAACCAACCGTACT
>NW_008786523.1:0-231 GCF_000715545.1 Opisthorchis viverrini
GAACTCATAAGAGAGCTTCCCGTAGACCTGCACACGGCCAAGGGAGTTGGCGTACAGGAGGGTCAAGAATTATTGTGTTCTACAGACACTGCCTAGGTGGCCGACGATCCAAAGAGTCAAAATAGCTTTCACACCGAGAAACACAACCGTCGTTGGTTGCTGGAAGATGTTTCGCTTTTCCAGAATCCGTCGGAGAATGAAGATGTGATCGATGCATCCTCTTGAAGGACG
>NW_008786524.1:0-231 GCF_000715545.1 Opisthorchis viverrini
GCGCTTGATTACGACATACATGTCTTCAGTATAACGCCAAAAAAGCCTTCGGTGGACAATGGTATCCGGTCCAGGCCATTTGTTCGTATTCTCCTATATAAATATTGGCTGAAACTGGGGATATTGGAAACTCCATTGCAAGACGTTGCTCTTGTGAGTAAGTAGTCGTGTCAAAAACAAACGAACTGAGATTCAAGCGCACTTCTATACCGCCAACTCTTTCATCCCATT
>NW_008786525.1:0-231 GCF_000715545.1 Opisthorchis viverrini
CTCCTTACTTGAAGATGCATATTTTTTCACTGATGTCGGACACCAACAGAGTCATTGGAGAAACGGACGTCGAGCACAGTCAGTTCCACAAAACGATATGATGCGTTGTGAGCATATGGGGATTTTATCTACAGGTGACAATACGCTGTAATAATAACTTATTTTTTTAGGAGCCAACAGATAAATAAATTTGAAGACAGCATTACCAAGGCACGTAATTTGTAAAAAAAA
>NW_008786526.1:0-231 GCF_000715545.1 Opisthorchis viverrini
ATTGATTGATGGTGACGTGATAATTTCCAGATATGTTCAAAACATCTCTAAGTCCATGACTGGATCCTCTCATCATTGCCAGGCGATGAATTGTTCTCATTCAATCCGTACGGTAGCTACAACATACTCCAAAGAGTGGCAACGTGTGCGGACCTTGCGCGTCAAGCTGAATTAAGTTGAATCCAGAAGTCTAACCAGCTAACGTGTAGTCGGTTGAATGTAAAGAGCATC
>NW_008786527.1:0-231 GCF_000715545.1 Opisthorchis viverrini
ACTTTTGGAGGAGGGTGATTGCCTTAAATTAGTGAAAGTTTAGCATTTTCTACGCATCTCGTACGTATGCTACCGTATACCATACTCATGCTATGCACTATGCGCAATTGTTTTCAAAACGGAACCATGTCACAGTCCCTTTGTCATCGCTGTTACGCTTTTCCGATGTTGAAATGATTTAATGGTTAAGATTCGAAATCAATGACTGAAAGGTCCGTGGTTCGAACCCAA
>NW_008786528.1:0-231 GCF_000715545.1 Opisthorchis viverrini
CAGATTCATACATTTCAACATGTTTCAGCTTCCGATTGTCTGAAAGGGGTGACAGAATCGAGCACAAAACGGCACTCTTCGACGTTGCTGACTCTATATGAAGCACGGATATTTGGGTCAGGGTGCGGTATTGCTGAAGGGGGCGGGGAAGATGCTCGCAAGTCGTTTACGATCGTTTCAAAGCGGAGAACATCCCGTAGAATCCAAGACTTGGTTTCATTGAAACGGTGT
>NW_008786529.1:0-231 GCF_000715545.1 Opisthorchis viverrini
TTTATGAGGATAAGCGTTTTCTTCGTGTTGACCACCGTTACCACTAAAGCGCTGCCACGGCTGGTGACATTACTAAGCGTTTTGTGATACATTTTGTTTTACCATCATTTCTCGTCGTAGCTATGCAGGCGGAACTCAGAATACCCCCAAATGTCCGGTTTAGACGTGTGAATATGATACACTGCTTGATAAATCCACCAACTCAGTGTTTATCATAACTTCTCGCCCCAT
>NW_008786530.1:0-231 GCF_000715545.1 Opisthorchis viverrini
GACACGAAAGCTTTCAAGTTCCATGCTGAGAAAACTGAAAAATTGTTTCATGTGGATCATTGCTGGTTTAAGTAAAAATGATAATGGATTATGCGCGACATGAAGTCGTGCACTGCGAAACTGGTCAGAGCAAACGACTAAAAATGAGTGCTTAGATGGGTGCTAGGAAGACTCCAAAACCGTTCGCTGTAGGTGGGTTTATTCCTTTCTAATCGGCTGATGTTTACTGTC
>NW_008786531.1:0-231 GCF_000715545.1 Opisthorchis viverrini
TGTTTGAGAAATACCTGATACTTGAGCCGGTCAAGAATGAATTTCCATCAACTTTCATTCGAAATCGTATCCTGTAAACAACCTATTTATGCAGAGATGCAATTTATGTCCGCATGATACTTGTGGGGAAGCGTAAGCAATGCGAGTTTCTAGGGTAATTAGGACAGTTGGATAGTTTGAACTTTCAGTGGGGATTTTAGCCTGCATGTGAAGTCACTGCATGCTGAAAAG
>NW_008786532.1:0-231 GCF_000715545.1 Opisthorchis viverrini
CGAAACAGGATCATGTGAATTCGGTTTGTTGTAATGTAGATCTGCAGAGAGAATGCCGATATGTCAAACAAATACACGTGCTAGCGCTGTTTCAGCTTCAGGATCTTGACGACACGATGCTGAAGAGACCACGGTTCCATCAAAAACAGTGTTGCACTGACGCACCATGTGATAAGGGACGAAAATGATTGTCTGTTTTTGAGAGACCTTACATTAGGTTGAAGGAAACAT
>NW_008786533.1:0-231 GCF_000715545.1 Opisthorchis viverrini
CAAGCACTCCACTGTAAATAGGACGAACTAGAACCGAATGGATTACGACAGTACAGAATAGGATGGAACAGTTTTAACAGGACTTACATACCCCAAGCTAACCAACAGTCCACATAATCTCATCCCTTGAACAAATTGCTATACCCCCTATGAGCTCACAGAGACAAACGGGGAATCTTCAGTTAAAGTGTTCTAAACCGGAGGATCAGGGACTCATACCCCGATCAGAAT
>NW_008786534.1:0-231 GCF_000715545.1 Opisthorchis viverrini
ATCCCCCCAATATGAACCTCAGACTGGTCAGGAGAAGATTACCGTTCTTATGGGCTCAAATGTGTTCAGATAGATGGAGAACTAAAGATGCACGCAACAGCGATGGATCTCTCAGCAGCATATCCGTCCAACTGGAGCTCGTCACAAATACTCACTTTTCCAAACGGATTCCGTGACCACCAACATGGTCATATTGATACAAGTATAACGGTGATACTACTGATGGGGAGG
>NW_008786535.1:0-231 GCF_000715545.1 Opisthorchis viverrini
GACGCAGATTTCAGACAGAATAACTGTGCCACTTGAGTATATAAGCTGTCATGTTGGCATCGACAGTGCGTGTTCATGCGTAAATGGGGTAACGCTGCTACTCATTACCCCGGAGCAGATCATTAGCCGCCGTAATAACCACAATTATTCATTTCCAGACATCGCTGTGCGTAAAATCGCAGTATTCCGACAAGCACAACTTGAAAAAAGCAATGAATCCACCTACTCGTT
>NW_008786536.1:0-231 GCF_000715545.1 Opisthorchis viverrini
TTGTGAGGCTAGCACGTTTGGCCATTTGGAGAGCTCAACACAAGCGACAAATGTAAGGGTCCTGTGGGATGCCGTGATTTTCAACGCCCATTCAGCACTCAGTCGTGTTCCGTGCGCTTCACTGCAACAAAATATCAAGAATTATTTCATTTAAGAAAATACTTAACGTTGAATAAGGGTTTGGCAACCAAACAGAACATCCGGGTTGAAAGTCAGGGAAACCTACAACAA
>NW_008786537.1:0-231 GCF_000715545.1 Opisthorchis viverrini
ACCTGAGCTGCCAACATTTTCCTCCATAGTTCACACTGTAGACGCGAGGATGCAGCTGAAGGCGAAATTAGGAGCGTCACAGCTCCCAGGTTGTGTCATTTTCGAAGAGCAAATCGATACGTTAACAAGAAACCACCGTAGCCCCTCAGGAATTAACCTGTTTCATTATTGTACTTGTATAACTGTGTGTTCATGATATCAGAAACTTGGGCGCTATGAATTCCCGAGTTA
>NW_008786538.1:0-231 GCF_000715545.1 Opisthorchis viverrini
CAGCATTTGCAAACGGAGAAAGGAAGAAAATCAGATTATTCCGTCCCATCATGAGGGCGAGACTCAATAAACTCGATCATGACAGAAGATAAATCAACCAACAATTTCACTCAAACATGTGCGGAATGTTTCTCCAAAATGTCACTTCATTGCATGTGCAAAACCGTGAATAATTTGGAATGCTTTCGCCATGATCATCACAGGGATTCACAGTGTCATCGATGTTCACAT
>NW_008786539.1:0-231 GCF_000715545.1 Opisthorchis viverrini
ACTACCAAGTCAAGTTGATAGCCTCAAGTCGACTAGTGGCCTTTGGTGATGTTCCTGTAAAACGGGTCCTTAAATGGGGGTTAAATTTATTTCTAGTTGAGGAACTCTTGGTTTCTCGACATCACCACGTTACTGGTCGCCTTGCTGATGTCACACAAAGCGTTCCCCATGGTATTCTTCTGACATAGAATTCATCTTCTATACCGTAAATTTCGCATAAGTGAAATAAGC
>NW_008786540.1:0-231 GCF_000715545.1 Opisthorchis viverrini
TATCCAGTTACTGGGATATATGATGGAAACATGTATATATGTGTTAGACCCAAAGATTATTAAAATGCCAACCTACGATTACACTAAAGTCAAGGTGTCATTCACTCGACACCGGAAAGAGTAAGAGTAGCAAAATCTGATGAAATACTAGGAAGTTGTCGTTCCCCGATAGGGGCAAAGCTTGTCACACAGGTTTTGTGGGGACTGAACGTCCACTCGATTTTTGTTTTC
>NW_008786541.1:0-231 GCF_000715545.1 Opisthorchis viverrini
GTCTGTGTCTTGTTACATTGCAGAAGTTTTCCTCATAATCACAGTCGACTACTTGGTTTCAGCCTTCTATTTTCTGATTCACCCATCTGGCTTAGTGTTTGCCGGCCTAAGACATACTAGCTTCGACCTCCTAATTCACACCAGTGTGAAAATTCTTTTGAATATCAAAGACTCATACCTGTTGAATACTGACGTAACCGGTAAAGACAAAATTAATCGGAAATCGCAAAG